>NW_016819573.1:4579342-4622739 GCF_001698545.2 Rhinopithecus bieti | reverse complement strand
GCTCTGTCGCCTGGGCTGGAGTGCAGTGGCCGGATCTCAGCTCACTGCAAGCTCCGCCTCCCGGGTTTACGCCATTCTCCTGCCTCAGCCTCCCCAGTAGCTGGGACTACAGGCGCCAGCCACCTCGCCCAGCTAGTTTTTTTTTTCTTTTTTTTGTATTTTTTTTTTAGTAGAGACGGGGTTTCACCATGTTAGCCAGGATGGTCTCGATCTCCTGACCTCGTGATCCGCCTGTCTCGGCCTCCCAAAGTGCTGGGATTACAGGCTTGAGCCACCGCGCCCGGCCCGAAATGACAGAATTAAAGGGAGAGAGATACAAAAATAGTTGGAGACTTTAATACTCAATGTCTAACAATGGATATAGAAACCAGATAGAAGGACAGTCGGGAAACAGAGGATGTGAACAACACTCCAAGCAAATTAGATGAAGTAGACATAAACAGAATACCACCCAACAACAGCAGAATACACAGTCTTCTCAAATTCACATGGAATATTCTCCAGGATAAACTATATGTTAAGCCATGAAACAAGTGTTAATAAATTTTTAAAAACTGAAATTATACAGAGTACATTTCCAATTTCAGTGGAATGAAACTAGACATTGAAAATAGAAAACTGGAAATACACAAATATGTGGAAATGAACACACTATTTAAAAACTAGTGGGTCAAAGAAGAAATCATAAGGGAAATTAAAAAATACCTTGAGACAGATGAAAACACAACATACCAGAACTTATGGCACATAGTGAGAGCAATCCTAAGAAGTAAATCTGTAGTAAGTGCATACATTAAAAAAGATGATCTCATGCTGGGCGCAGTGGCTCATGCCTGTAATCCCAGCACTTTGGGAGGCTAAGGTAGGTGGATCACCAGAGGTCAGGAGTTCGAGACCAGCCTGGCCTACATAGTGAAACCCTGTCTCTACTAAAAATACAAAAATTAGCTGGGCATGGTGGCAGGCGCCTGTAATCCCAGCTACTAGGGAGGCTGAGACAAGAAAATCATTTGAACCCAGGAGGCAGAGGTTGCAGTGAACAGGCCGCACCATTGCACTCCAGTCTGGGCAATAAGAGCAAAACTCCGTCTCAAAAAATAAAAAATAAAACTCAGTCGGGCATGGTGGCTTGCACCTATATCCCAGTGCTTTGGGAGACCAAGGCAGGAGAGTCACTTGAGGCCAGGAGTTTGAGACCTGCCTGGGTAACAAAGTAAGATCCTGTCTCAGCAAAAAAAGTAAAAAAAATTAGCCAGGTGTGGTGGCATGTTCTTGTAGTGCCAGCTACTCAGGTGTCTGAGGTGGGAGAATTGTTTACCAGGAGTTTGGGTTTATAGTGAGCTATGCTTGCACCACTGCATTTCAGCCTGGGTGACAACGTGAGACCCCATGTCTTAAACTTTTTTTTAAAGATCTCGAATCAGTAACCTAAATGTACACTTTACAGAACTAGAAAAGAGCAAACAAAACCCAAATTTACCAGAAGGAAGGAAATAAAGGTTAGAGCAGAGATAGAGAATCAATGAAACCAAAAGTTGGTTCTTAAAAAAACAAAACTGACAAACCTTTAAATAAGAATGAAAGAGAAGACTTAAATTACTAACATCAGAAAGGAAAGAGGGGATGTTACATTTTCACATGAATATATTTTCACAAGAATATGAGAGACTACTATGAACAGTTATGTGCCAATAAATTGGGTAACCTAGATGAAATTCCTAGAAACCCACACTCTCCCAAAATCAACTGATGAAGAAATAGAAAACCAAAATATATCAATAATTGGTAAGAAGATTGAATCTGTTATCAGAAACATTCCAACAGTGAAAAGTCTAGGACCCCAGGTGAATTCTTCCAAATATTGAAAGAATTAACACACCACTTCTCCTCAAACTCCTCCAAAAACATTGAAGAGGAGTAAACGCTTCTTAACTCATGAGGTCACCATTACCCTGACACCAAAGCAAGACAAGGGCACTACAAGAAAAGAAATCTACAGACTAATATCCCTTATGAATATAGATAAGAAAATCCCCAACAAAATAGCAAGCCAAATTCAGCAGCATACTAAAAGGATTATACCTCATGACCAAGTGGGATTTATCCCTGCAATGCAAGGATTGCCTGGCACATGAATATCAATGTAATACACCATGTTAAAAGAATAAAGAGAATAAAACACATCATCCTAATTCAAGCAGAAAGAGCGTCTGACAAGTCAACATGCTTTCATGACGATAAACATTCAATAACTAGGAATACGACAATATGATAAAGACCATATATGAAAAGCCCGCAATTAACATCATACTCAACAGTGGTGAAAGACCGAAAACTTTTCCCCTAAAATCAGGAATGAAATAAAGATGCCCACTTTTGCCACTTCCGTTCAAAACAGTATTGGAAGTTCTAGCCAGAGCAGTTAGGCAAAAAAAAAAAAAATAAAAGTATCCAAGTTCGAAAGGAAGAAGTAAAATGATCTCTGTTCACAGATGACATGGTCATATATGTAGAAACTTGAGGCCGGGTGCAGTGGCTCACGCCTGTAATCCCAGCACTTTGGGAGGTTAAGGCAGGCAGATCACAAGGTCAAGAGATCGAGACCACCCTGGCCAACATGATGAAACCCCGTCTCTACTAAAAATACAAAAATTAGCTGGGCATGGTGGCACATGCCTTTAGTCTCAGCTACTAAGGAGGCTGAGGCAGGAGAATCACTTGAGCCTGGCAGGCAGAGGTTGCAGTGAGCCGAGATTGTGCCACTGTACTCCAGCCTGGTGACAGAGTATGACTCCTTCTCAAAAAAACAAGCAAAAAACTTGAATCCATTAAAAAAAAAAAAAAAAAAAAAGCTAATAAATGAACTTGGCAAAGCTGCAGGATATAAAATCACAAAAAAATCAGTTATATTTAGCTGGGCACAGTGACATAACTATAGTCCCAGCTACTTGAGACACTGAGGCAGGAATTCAAGGAGGCCATCCTGGGTAACATAGTGAGACCCTATCTGTTTAAAAAAATTGGTTGTATTTTTATGCACTTGCAATGAATAATCTGAAAAGAAAATTTTAAAAATGGTATCATTTACAATGGCATCAAAAAGAAAAAGTGCTTAGGAATAAATTTAACCAAGGAGGCAAAAGAATTGTGTCTTGAAAACTACAAAATGTTGCTGAAAAACGTTAAAGACGACCTAAATAAATAGAAAAATATCTCATGCTCATGGATTGACATTAAGATGTAGATACAACCCAAAGCCAACTACAGAGTCAATGTGAAATCTATCAAAAGCATAGTCACATTTTTACAGAAATAAGAAAATCCAGGAAGACCCAACCAAAATGGCTGACTAGAGGCATTTTGTACTCGCCTCTTCCATTAAGAACAAAAATAGAGAGTAATCACACTTTGAATAGATTATCCAAGACAGAACACTGGAAATCACAGAAAAGAGACAGGAAACAAGGAAGGAAAAAGAAGCAAGGCAGCTTGTTCAGCTGGGATTGGTGGGGAACTGAGAGAGACCCCCCAGCATGGGGAAAAGGTAAGTGAGAGACCCTCAGTGGTCCACATTTCTACCGTGAAAGGATTCTGCAGTTCTAGCCATGGGAGAGCTCCTCAGCCCTTGCAGTCCCTGAAATTTAACACGCGAGGTGTCAGGAGATAGTTCAATGGCACTACTCCAGAAGGGAGCTTGCACTGGGTCCCCCACACTTCCTGAGAACTAAACAGCTACAGCAAGATGCCATTTAAAGCCCAGTCCCCAAAAGACTGTACACTGTCCTGGAGTCCCTGCGTGCCGGGGCTGAGGTGTAAGAGAACTGCAAACTGTTTTCCCCAGAGCTGAGGTGCAAGTGACTGAGTTACTGCAGCTGAGGCTGAAGCACTACAAGGCATATGCTCTTGCTGTTGTGGCTGAGGCACAACCATGGTGCCAACTACCATAGCAGGGGCTGAGGCACCACAGTACCACTGGAGCTGAGTGAGATGTGAGTGGCACATGCATTCCCCACTGGCCAGCAACCCCGTGCTCCTCAATGGAAGGCAGTAGTACAGCACTGCCACTCCCTATCCAAGCATTCTGAATGGGGATTGCCCTGCCCCTGCCCACCTTGGTTGGCAGCTGCACACATCAGAGGGAGCCTGAGGATTAGACTGCCCAGCCTAGCCCACTACCATTGGCACCTGAATGCTCTTTTTGGGTGCCTGAGGTTGTTGGGGCTTACCCACCTGGCTACTACTACCTGTATGTACCACTTGTGGGCCTGGAGAATGGGCTGCCCAGCCTGTTGCAGCCACTGCCAACACAAGCACATATCACTTGGGACCCAGAGGGTCATTTCAACACTGTCACTGCCATCTCCCATGCCACGCCAGCTGCCCAGGGGCCTGAGAACCTGCCCACATGCCTGGGAACTGCTGCCACTCCTGACATCCAAGTAAGCCACCTGAAAGCCCAAGAATCAGCCTGCTTGGACCCACTAACACTGGTGCCATTGTATGCTGCTCTGGGGTCCAAAGACAGGCATGCTTAGCCCACTGCTGCTACCACTGGTGCCTGGAGAATGGCCCACCTGGCATTCCAGTCCTTAGCAAAATTTTACCATAGCTTCCACTAATAACTACTGAGCCACCGAGGATATCACAGACACCACTGAGGCTATTTATAGCCAAAGAAATCATGCAGAGACTACACTACTGCACATACCAAGAATCAAAGCCAAAGTGTCCTACCCAGCGGACACCATAGATATGTCTAGGAAAAAGTCCTCCCCTACAAATGGAAATGCAGAAAATTGGAAGAAGCAGCTGTTACACTGGATGTGCAGATACCAACATAAGGACATAAGAAACCTGAAAAAGCAAGGAAATATGACACCTCCAAAGGAACACAATAAATTTCCAGCAATAGATTCCAATGAAAAATAAACTCACAAAATCCCAGAAAAAGAATTCAAATGTTTGAGTGTAAGGAAGCTCAGTGAGATATAAGAGAATGTGAAAAAGAAATAAAAGCAATTTGGGAAATGAATGATAATTTTTATCAAAGAGATATGGGTCATAAGCAAATTCTAGAACAGAAGACTTCATGAAACAAAGTACAGAATACAATTGAAAGCTTCACGAGGTCAGGAGATCGAAACCATCCTGGCTAACACGGTGAAACCCCATCTCTACTAAAAAAAATATACAAAAAACTAGCCGGGTGAGGTGGCGGGCGCCTATAGTCCCAGCTACATGGGAGGCTGAGGCGGGAGAATGGTGGGAACCCGGGAGGCGGAGCTTGCAGTGAGCTGAGATCTGGCCACTGCACTCCAGCCTGGGCGACAGAGTGAGACTCCGTCTCAAAAAAAAAACAAAAACAAAAAACAATTTGAAAGCTTCAACAATATATTAGATCAAGCAGAAAAAAAAAAAAATCTTAGAGCTGGAACACGGGTCTTTTGACATAACTCAGAAATAAAAAAGAATAAAGAAAAATGAGCAAAGCCTTTGTGACATATGGGACACAATAAAGCAACTATATATCTAAATTATTGGGATCCCAGGGGGTTAAGAGAAAATGAAAGAGTGAGAAAACCTGTTTAATGAAACAATAGGTGAAAAACTTCCCAAATCTCAAAAGAGATTTAGACATCTAGATATAGGAGGCCCTGATAGCCCCTGAACAGATACAGTGCAAAAAGGTTTTATCCATGGCATATTATAGTCAAACTGTCTAAAGTCAGATGATTCTAAGGACAGCAAGAGAAATGTGTCTAAGCAACTATAAAGGAAGCCCCATCAGACTAACAGTGGATTTCAGCAGAAACCTTACAGATCAGGAGAAAATGAGATGATATATCAGCAGGGCTGAAGGGGAAAAAAAAAGTAAGCCAAGGATACCATGTCTAGCAAAATTATTCTTCGTAAATGAAGGAGAAATAAAGTATTTCCAAGACAAGCAAAAGCTGAGAGAATTTATCACCACTAGACTGGCAGTACAAGAAATGCTCACAGGAGTCCTAAACATGGAAGTGAAAGCACAACATTTAGCATCATGTAAAACACACGAAAGTATAAAACTCACTGGCGGGCCGGGCGCAGTGGCTCAAGCCTGTAATCCCAGCACTTTGGGAGGCCGAGACGGGCGGATCACGAGGTCAGGAGATCGAGACCATCCTGGCTAACCTGGTGAAACCCCGTCTCTACTAAAAAATACAAAAAAACTAGCCGGGCGAGGTGGCGGGTGCCTGTAGTCCCAGCTACTGGGGAGGCTGAGGCAGGAGAATGGCGTAAACCCAGGAGGCGGAGCTTGCAGTGAGCCGAGATCTGGCCACTGCACTCCAGCCTGGGCAACACAGTGAGACTCCATCTCAAAAAAAAAAAAACAAAACAAAAACAAAAACTCACTGGCAAAGCAAACACACAGATGAGGAAAAGACTCAAATGCTACCATTACAGAAAACCACCAAACTACAATGCCAAACAAAAAATACATAAAACAATCAGAAAACAACAGTATAACAATAATAGAACCTCATATGTCAGTAATTCTTGGGTGGGCATGGTGACTTACGCCTGTAATTCCAGCACTTTGGGAGGCCAAGGTGGGCAGATCACCTGAGGTCAGGAGCTTGAGACCAGCCTGGCCAACATGGTGAAACCCCATCTCTAAAAATACAAAATTAGCCAGGCATGGTGGCACATGCCTGTAATCCCAGCTACTCGGGAGAGGCTGAGGCAGGAGAATTGCTTGAACCCAGGATGCAGAGGTTGCAGTGAGCTGAGATTGCACCTCTGTGCATCAGCCTGAGCTACAAGAGCGAAGCTCTGTCTCAAAAAATTATCATGTGGCATTTGTACCAGAAATGCAAGGATGGTTTAACATACACCATTCGGTAAATGTGGTACATCACATCAACAGAATGAAGAGCAAAAATTGTATGGTCATCTCAATAAACACAGAAAAAGCATTTGATAAAATTCAACATCGCTTCATGATAAAAAAAAAAACAATACTCAGAAAATTGCATAGAAAGAAGATAGTAAAGGCCATAAATGATAAACCCACCGCTAATATCATATTGAATGGGGAAAAACTGAAGGTCCTTCTTCTGAGAACTGGAACATGACAAGGATGCTCACTTTCACCACTCCTATTCAACATAGTACTGGAAGTTCTAGCCAGAGAAATCAGGCAAGAGAAAGAAATAAAAGGCATCCAAATTGGAAAAGAGAAAGTCAAATTGTCCCTTTTTGCAGATGACATGATCTGATAACTTAGAAAACCAAAAGACTCCCCAAAATCTCTTAAGGCTGATAAGCAAATTCAGCACAGTTGCAGGATATAAAGCTAACATACAAAAATCAGAGTTTCTATACGCCAATAATAAAATAGCTGAAAAAGAAATCAAGAAGGTAATCTGATTTACAACAGCTACCAAAAAAAAAAAAAGATACTTAGGAATAAATTTAATCAAGTAAGTGAAAGATCTCTGCAAGGAAAACTGTAAAACACTGATGAAAGAAACTGAAGAGGACACAAACAAATGGAAAGACATCCCATGCTTATGGATTGGAAAAATTAATATCATTAAAATGACCATACTATCCAAAGCAATCTACAGATTCAATGTAATTGCTATCAAAATACCAATGTAATTTTCTTGACAGAAGTAGAAAAAACCCTAAAATTTGTACAGAACCAAGAAAGAGCTAAAATAGTCAAAGCAATCCTGAGCAAAAAGAACAAAGCTGTAGGCATCACATTACCTGACTTCAAAATATATCTCAAGGCTATAGTAACCAAAACAGCATGGTATTGGTATAAAAATACACCCACAGACCAAAGGAAAAGAAAATAGAACCCAGAAATAAAGCCACATATTTACAGCCAGCTGATTTTCAACAAACGTGCCAAGAACATGCAATGAGGAAAGGACATCGTCTTCAATAAATGATGCTGGGAAAATTAGATGTCCATAAGCAAAAGAATAAAACTGGACCTGTATCTCTCACCATATACAAAAGTCAACTCAAGACGGATTAAAGATTTAAATATAAGACCTTGAATTATGAAACTACTAGAAGGAAACTTAGGGCAGAACACTTCAGGACATTGGTCTGAGCAAAGATTTTATGGCTAAGACCTGAAAAACATAACTAAAACAAAAATAGACAAAGGGAACTATATTGAACTAAAAATCCTCTGCATAGCAAAGGAAATAATCAACAGAGTACAGAGAAAACATGTTGAATGGGAGAAAGTATTTGCAAAACTCTTCATCCAACAAAGGACTGATATCTAGAATATATAAGGAATTCAACAAAAAAAAATATTAAAAAGTTGGGAAAAAGGCGGGGCACAGAGGCTAATGCCTATAATCCCAATACTTTGGGAGGCCGAGGTAGGTGGATCACTTGAGCCCAGGAGTTCGAGACCAGCGGGCAACATGGTGAAACCCCATCTCTACAAAAAATACAAAAATTAGCTGGGTGTAGTGGCACATACTTGTAGTCCCAGCTACTCAGGAGGCTGAAGTGGGGAGATCACTTGAGCCCAGGAGGTTGAGATTGCAGTGAGCTGTGGTTGTGCCACTGCACTCCAGAACCTGGGTGACAGAGCAAGACCGTATCTCCAAAAAAAAAGGTGGGGGGGAGGGTCTTGGTTGGGGGGCAAAAGACGTGAATAGATAATTCGCAAAAGAAGACATGAACATGGCTAATAGGTATATTAAGAAATGCTCAACATCACAAAAGGGAAATACAAATCAAAACTACAATGAGATATCATTTTATCCCAGTTAGAATGACTATTATTAAAAAGACAAAAAATAATAGAACTGGAGGTCATGTTCATTGGAATATTCCAGGCACAGAAAGACAAATACATGTTCTTACTCATACGTGGCAGCTAAAACACTTGATTTCATGGAGCTAGAGAATAGAATGATAGATAGCACAGGCTGGGAAGGGTGTGAGAGTAGAAGGGGGAAATGAAGAAAGGTTGATAAACGGATATAGACTTATAGTAGATAGAAGAAACAAATGTTAGTTTAATAGCTAATGTTAAATAGACTAGCGTGACTATGGTTAGCAACAATATATTGTATATTTCAAAGTAGCTAGAAGAGAGGACTTGAAATGTTATCAACACATAGAAATAATAAATACTAAGGTGATGGATACCCTAAATATGCTGACTTGATCATCACACGTTCTGTGCATGTAAAAAATACTCACATGTACCCCATAAATATGTAAACTATCAATTAAAAAAGAAAAATCCATCCTAAAGTTTATATAGAATCTCAGGGGACCCAAAATAGACAAAACAAATTGAGAAAAAACAAAGTTGAAGGAGTCACACACGCTTGATTTCAAATTGTACTACAAAGCTACAGTAATCAAAACAGTGTGGTACTGGCATAAGGAGAGACATAGAACCAATGGAATAAAATAAAAAGCCCAGAAATCCCCACGTAATGGTCAATTGATTTTTGACAGGGGCGCAAAGACCGTTCAATGGGAAAAGAGTCTTTTCACCAAAAGGTGCTGGAAAAACTAGATATCTACATGCAAAAGAATGAAATTGTACTCTTACCTTGTACTATATACAGAAATTTACTTAAAATAGGTCAAAGAACTAAACAAAAAAGCTAAAGCTATAAAATGCTTAGAAGAAAGAAAACAGAATCCTTCCAGATTTTTGATTAGGCAATTATTACTTTTTTTTTTTTTGAGACAGGGTCTTGCGCTGTTGCCTAGGCTGGAGTGGTACAATCAAAGCTACTGCAGCTTCAGACTCCTGGGCTCAAGCAGTCATCCCACTTCAGCCTGTTGAGTAGGTAGGATTACAAGTGTGCATACCTGGCTAATTTTATTACTATTTTGTGTGTGTGTGGACAGGATCTCGCTATGTTGCCCAGGCTGGTCTTGAACTCCTGACTTCAAGCAATTCTCCCCAGCCTCCCAAAGTGCTGAGATTACAGGCACAAGTGACCCCATCTGGCCAGGCAATGATTTTGTATGTATGACACCCAAGGCATAGGCAACAAAAGAAAAAAATAGATAATTTGGATTATGTCAAAATCTAAAATTTTTGTGTTTCAAAGAACACTGTTAAAGAACCCACAGAATGGGAGAAAATAACTGAAAATCATACATCTGATAAGAGATTTATATTCAGAATATATATAGAACTCCTAAAACTGAACAACAAAACCAATTCAAAAATGGGCAAATGATTTAAATAGACATTTCTCATAGGAAAATATACAAATGGCCAATAAGTACATGAAAAGACAAACATTGGGCGTTAGGGAAATGCAAATAAAAACCACAGTGTGATACCACTTCACACTTAAGATGGCTGTTACAAACGCACACTCAGAGAAAACGTGTTGGGAGGATGTGGAGAAAGTGGATCCCTTGTGCATTGCTGGTGGGAATATAAAATGGTACAGCCCCTTGGGAAACAACTTTGTGGTTCTTTAAGAAGGTGAATATAGAATATTACCATATGATCCAGCAATTTCACTCCTAGATATACACCCCAAGGACTGAAAACAGGGACTCACATATGCATGTACACCAGTGTTCGTAGTGGCATTATTCACAGTAGCCAAAAGGTGGAAACAACTCAAGTACTTACCACCAGATGAATAAACGAAATGTGGTATGTATACATATAGTAGGATATTATTCAGCCAAAATAGGACTAAAATTCGGATACATCCTACAACATGGATGGGCCTTGAAAACATTTTTGCTAAGTGAAATATCAAGACACAAAAGACAAACACTGTACCGTTCATCTTACATGAGGCGTCTAAACAGGTAAATTCGTAGAGATAGAAGGTGGAGTAGAGGCTACCAGGGGCTATGGGGAGGAGGACATGGGGAGTTACTGTTTAATGGATATATAATTTTTGTTTAGGATGATGAAAAATTTCTGGAAATAGAATGATGGTTTCATGACATTGTAAATATACTTAATGCTACTGAATTGTACACTTAAAATTGTTGTGATGGTAAATTTTATGTTATTTATATTTTACCATGGTTTTTTCCTTAAAGTCAACATGGAAATGTGATGAGTGGATTTGAATCACAAGCATTGGCTCCCCTCAGCTACTAAATCCAACACAAAGTGACATGTTGCTGTCCTTTGTGGGACAGAGCAGGAATGGCAGGGGGTGGCCATGCCATTGGCATTGTCCTCTTCTGTCTGAGACAGGTAACTGTGGGTACAGGAAGGGCTGGTCTGTTTATCTGTACCTGGTTTCTCATGGCTTTCTCAGCCAGCTGCAATTAAAGACCACTTCTGTATGAATCACAGATGATGGACCTCTCGGATATCAGCCTTACTTTGACTTTGACTTTAGGGTTGAAGTGAAGACATATGTAGAATACATATCAGAACTAGACCCAGCTGCTGTTACATTGGAACAGTATGTTCTGGAGAGCCTGGAAGGAGAGGGCAGGATGAAGCATTTTAGGACAGGACTCCAGAGACACGGTGGTGGCAGAAGCCTGGGGAGCTAGGGGGATTTAGTGGGCCTGGAGAGGCCAAACCGCTGCTCCAGCTGCTAGGCCTAGGGTTTAGCGGGGTCTGTCAGAGTCTGATGGCCTTACAAGGTTGAGCCAGCATCCTGTCCTTAACCCACATTCCCTCAGGCTGGAGGGTGGGGGAGTGGGTGGCAGAAGGGCATTGCTCTTGGAATTAAGATGTCCTCAAAGCCAGTGACGCCACCCTGGTATAGCAAGGACCAGGCTGCCCTGGGGGCTACACAGGTGGCAGCTGCCGTGGAGTGATAGGCATGTGTTTTCTTCTCAGAAACAGATTGAATTTGGTCTGATTAATGTGAAGGACTGGCCAGTCTGGGAAACCGCCTGCCACGTGGAAGAGCCAAGCCCAACTCTCTGCTGCCACATGCTGTTCCCATGCCTGGTTGCTGAGCACCTGGGAGAGCTTCCGGAGTCCTCGCTGACAGCCCAGAGCCTGCCGCTACCCTCGGCCTGTCCACCACCAAGCAAGCAGCAAGCAAGATGGGGTTCTCATCAGTTCTTCCTCCCACAATGTAGGACCTTTCCTTTACCTTCCAATGGATAAAATAGTTCAGATTTCATAGTCATATTCATAGACACAGAATCAAGCTTTTAACATATACATCCACCTCTATATGTTAAATAAAACATCAGATTATCAACACTGTCATTGCATAGAAACTTTGGTTAGCCAAGCAGTGCATTGTCATTTATGTCATCTCTAAAAATGACCTGTGTCTGTTCTCTGGGGATTGCTGGGTCACAGATGCCCCTCACCTTCCACAGTCAGACAGGGAGGTTATAGACACAAAGCTACATCTGGAATCCCTTTGTGCCCCCTTTGTGTTCCTCAATGAAGCAATACCTTTGAAGAGATCTCTGCTGCATTAAATGGTGACTGGCTACCTTTCATGCCAGGCTTGCTTTGCCTGTGGGCTACTCAGAACCTGCTGTAACCCTCAGCTCAGAAAATGGACTGGTAATGTGAGTAGTGTTGGATGCTTTACCGCTCTCTTTAGTTGTTACTGTAATTCTGCTTTTTCATGGGAGTTTGAATCGTGGACCATAACTTTTCAGTTATCAGATCAACTAAAGAAACATTTGTTGTTAAGCCTAATGTGCTGACCTATGTGCCTGCATTTTTTTTTTTTTTTTTATCTAGACATGTTTGGAGTGAGAGAAATATGGAAAAAAGAAATGGGGTAGGGATGTAAGTGGAAGTCTGTAGCCACAGCCTGTAGATTTGACCTCTGCAGTTTTCAGAGCCCTTTCTCCACACTCATTTCAGAGCCTCCTATGGTTTGGGAAGGAATAACACACTGGCCCATTAGTAGTAAGGGTGAAGGCTGGAGGGATTTGTTGACTTCTTGGAATTATCAGAGATAGGGTGGTCTTTAGCACAAAGACTTGCAGGCAGGGATCCCTGGCAGAACACCCAGAATGCCCCTGGCTCCCACCCTGGTCTGGCTGGTGTGCTGGATGCCCGCCCGAGGGTGCTGGGCATCACTGGTCCTTGTGAGGATGCTTTTAAAGTTCTATATGTATATCCCCAAACTTGGAAACAAGAACTCTACTTTAGCCTAACCCTCATGTCCTTTTTTGAATTGAGAAAATTACAGGAAAGGGTGCCTTTGAAAATTAGAAAACTTGCTTACAGAGCTGTACTAAATGGTAAATCCTCAATTTCCCCAAGACCGGTTGCTCTGAGAGTAGCTGGTAAAGAGGGGCGAACTAAAAACCTGTCCACCTGTAGCTCCACTCACGTCTTAGAAACCACCTGCTTCCCAGAGTGCCAAGCCACAGGTACCAGGCTCCGTGGGCACAGATGCCTCCTGGGCTGGACTGGGTGACAGTGCTAGAAGACCCCAGAGAGAGGGCAAGGGCTTTGGGCAAGAAGCACTGGTGGTGGTTCAGGGACTGTCCTCCCCCACCCAGGGAACTGGACCTGGCAGGGCACCGTGCTTATGTGGCTCCAAGGACAAGCATGGCGGTGGCCCCTCTGCCTTCCAGGAGAGGGCTGGCTTTGGAAACCAAAATCGTGTTCTTCTAAAGTGTCATCTTCCGCCCTCCCTGTCCCAATAGGGACCACATCTTATTTGTCTCAAACAGGGACTTGTGAATACTTGGCAAGTTTCGCAGCCTATTTTTGTATTCTTAATTTGGGGAGTGAAGATTTTTGGTCTCAAAAACCTTTGAGGAATTGCCAAGAATGGCGAGTGATTGCTTTCCTTCAGAGAACAGACACTTGGAATTTCTCCTTTTAATGTTTATATACATGCAGATTAATTTATATATATATACACACACACACAGTATAAATACTCATTTGATTCTCATGTGCATCTGGCATGTGCAGTTGAGAAACTTGGTGGCACATGGGTATTGGGGAAGTAGCCTGTGTTGGAGGGGCACCAGTGCACTAGGCGTCTGGGGTGGCCCAGGCCGAAGCCATCTCCAGGTGTCTGAGAAACCACCCAGTGCCTCACCTCCAGATCCTGCTGGCATCACCTCCAGAGCACTGCATGCACTGGCTGAAGTTGGTCTATGGAGAGGATTTTCTTGGTTACTTGTATTCACAGTTAACTTACAACCCAAACAGCAAAACACAGTTGGTGGACAAGTTCATGCAGGACCTAGAGTGACCCAGCCATGGGCACTAGCTCATCTTTCAGGTGGAAAAGTACAGTGCTGCCTGCCCTGGTATGTTTTTCTTACAGATGTTAGCCCTGCCCAACAGCCAGGGCTACACCACAAAAGGCAAGAATGCCCATGTTAAGGAGCCCAGCAGTCTGGACAGATCCTTCTTCCTCTGCTCTTGGATGAGAGTGAGTGAGTATGGTCTGGACCTTATCCTTGAAAGGTGATCAAAAGCGATGATGAGGGAGGCATCACCACGCAGGTGCTTAAAGGGACATTGTAGGAGGTACTCAAGGGTTTGGGGGCAAAACCCTGAATGCAGCCAATCGTGCACAGAGACACACCCATGCTAGCCCAGTGGCAGTGGGGGATGTGGGATGGCAGCAGCCAGGTATGTAGCTCTGTCACAGGACAGCTCATTGTGGTTTTGCACACTGCCAAGGGTTAACTTTCGTTGTTGCCTTCAGTAGAAGGCATCTGTGGGCTGCAGAGTTGAGAGGTGGGTGAGGTTAGTCTCTCCTGAAGAAAAAGCCTATAAAAAGTGGCTAATCTTATCCGTTTTCTCTGTATGCAGTTGGACTCGTCAGAGATAGTAAAATCATCTTTTATTGTTTTTTGTTGTTGTTGCTGATGTCCTGTACCTGTTTTTTACATGGGGTTGTAGATCCAGTTCTCATAGGTGAACCAGATCATCATTCTGATAAAGGAAATTTAAATTTGATACATGTGCTTTGTATATTTTGATTACTTGTTTTCATTTTTGACTATAAAGAAGCTTTTTTATTTTGGGAGGGGAGGAGTATCATTTCTGAGAATCTTGGGTTCCTGAAAACGCCCTAGTTGGATGGCTTGCCAGGGCCTTGAGGTCTGGCAGTGATTGTACAACTTAAAGCTCCTTTCTCTTGGCTGAGTGACAGGCGGCTGTTCAGGTGGACCAAAGCACCTTGACAAGGACTCCACACTCTGCTCTCTAGTAGCACAAGGAGGAAGTTGGACAGAACATTGGGTAGTGCCTTGTGGGCTCCCACATGTACTAGTGGTCTCATCTCCAGCTGGCCTTGGGAGGCTGTCCCACCAGGAAATTTGTATATTCTCTAGCCTGAGATGTGGTCCTTGTGGGTTTTATCCTGCTCAGTCAGTGGCCTAGTGGCAGGTGCTGTGTTCTCTCCCTCTCCCTCCTGGCTCTGGGACATCTGTCCCTGGCTGCCTTTTATAGAGGAAGGACACTGGCCTTTCTGGTTGGATGCTGTGTGGATGCTCTTTGCTTGAGCCTCATAGTCTCTGGTCTTGTCTCTTCTTGGACCAGTATCCTCAGACTGGTGCAGCTTTTTCAGTTCAGATATCACACCCCAAGTGGATAAAGGCAACTTGCAGGAGAGGAGAGCCAGCCAAGAAGAAAATTTTAAAACCAAACCTAGTTTGGGATTTTCCGAAAGTCACGTCCTCTTTTTTCTTGCTCAGAGTTTACCTGGGAGATTTCACCAGTTTGACTCACCGTTTGCAGAAGACGTGCTTTTGTATTAAGCTTAAATTTTCACATATCACATCCATTCTCAAGGTAGTTATATGCTGGCGAAGAAAAATCCTGTAGACACATGAAGGCCCACATAGTCACCTCTTCCAGGGCAAAGCCAGCAGCCCACCCAGGTCAAGTAGCCAGCAGGGCTCAGTTCCCCGCACTCCAGACATGGACCCTCCCCTTCAGGGTCTCTTGACCCAGCTTCCTTCTCTCCTTTTCCCTGAGAGCACAGACCTCTCTCACTCAGCCAGCCTGCCCAGACCACAGGGGGCCGTTCCCATGTAGCTTGGGGAGTACTTGGTCTCTGAAAGGCTCCAATGTGTGAGCAAGCAGGGAGTTGTGGAGCTCAAGCCTTTCTTCTGTGCTCAAGTCCCTTCCCCAAGCAAGGCTTCAACCTAATCTACTCACCATGTAGTTTTCTCTGGCCATTTAAATGGGGCAGGGACATGGTTGGGCCATGCCACACCAGGGCTGGTGAGGCAACCAGTTTTGATTTTGACAGAGTGGCTGGATGAAACGTGGCAATCAAGGTGCTGCTTGGTTTGCTCTGAGTGCAAATGGAACCAACAGGTGTCTGCTGCAATCTGTGTGTTCCCAGTGCCAGGTGACACCAGGAAGGGTAGGGCAGGGCTAACCAAGTTGTCTCTGAATTCACTGAGCATCTGCACTTAGTTGTGAAGTTAATGGGAGTACGTAGAATACCTGGCCTTGGAGAGGGCTGAGAGCCTCCTTTTTGGTTCTTCATTCCTGAGCTCTTGCCTACCCACGAATCTGACCTCTTTGAATGGGGGCCCAGTCCTTCATCAGACTGAAGATATGACAGAGAAGTTTCTATTTAGCCCTAGATCCAGCAGGAGTCATCCATTCTAACTGCCCTGAAGTCTAGAGCAGGGGAGGGAACCCAGAGGCTGGGGGATGAGACTAGGCAGACCCTGGTTATCATAGGGACAAGGACAGGGAAAAGCACCCCCTTCCTCAGTTTTTGCGAGTCCTGTCTTTGGGTTCACAGGACTTTGAGGATGGTGAAGAACGTAGTTACTAGCCTGTCGTTCCTGGTCCCAAGCTTCCACAGCCCTCAGAACCTGGCTTTTGTGGCTGCTCTGGCAGGTGCCGAGCAAAGGGAGAAGGGAGGAAGGCAGCTGCTCTGGTGGGGACTCTAGGCACCTTCCCTGCTGTCCACTTGGATAGGTGGTGAGCCCCAGGGTACTGAGAGGAGCCTGAGCATTCACCTGCTATTAGTGTCTCTTCCTTCAGGAGACTGGCTTGAAATGTGTGTGTGTGTGTGTGCGCGCGCACGCACACACACAGATGAGCACCTGTATGTGTTAATGAATAGTTTTTCTTGGTTAATAGTTTTTAACTTCTGTTCCTTTCCATAAGTGGATGATTCAAAATTAATGTGACTTGGCCAGGTGCAGTGGGATTACAGGATCACACCTGTAATCCCAGCACTTTGGGAGGCTGAGGTGAGCGGATCACCTGAGGTCAGGAGTTCAAGACCAGCCTGTCCAGCATGGTGAAACCCCATTTCTATTAAATATACAAAAATTAGCCTGCCGTGGTGGCGGGCGCCTGTAATCCCAGCTACTCAGGATGCTGAGGCAGGAGAATCGCTTGAACCTAGGAGGCAGAGGTTGCAGTGAGCTGAGATCGTGCCACTGCACTCCAGCCTGGGCGACAGAGCGAGACTCCATCTCAAAAAAAAGAAAAAAGAAAAAAACAAGATGAATGTGACTGGAGTTAAAGGTGAAATGTCAGGTTGTTTAGTCACTGAATTCAGAGAGCTACAAGTGCTTGGTCTTTCCCAAGAGTCAAACCCGAGTAGAAATACATTTAAAAGAAAAATCTACCACATGGTACCTATGAATCCTATAATTTGTTTAGGGAGATCTTGTCACTCATCCCTGGTTCCTGCCCATACAGTTTTGTCTCATTCTTGCAGTTTGCTTGAAACAGGGCCAGAGCCCCACATGAGACTGTCAGCAGGAGTGAGGAGTGGGCACTGGCCCCATCAGGGACCCAGCACAGCAACTGGGTTGTTCCCTGTTAGACTGGGTCAGGGCCAGGGGAGAAGCAGTCACCCCTGTGTAGAGGGTTCCCGCTGCGCTTCTGAGCAGTTGCTTTGTTCAGAAGTGTTAGGAGGGTCAGATTGTGCCATAATTGTTATTAAAGAGAAAACACGCCCACCTTCTTCTCTCCCCTGCTGGACATTGTTCATTGAGAGTTGTACTGAGCGCAGCCTTTGTGGAAGTCAGGGAGGTTGCCAAAGGCCTGTAGATGCCTCCTGGCAGGGTCTGGATTCCTGGTTTTCTAGCACCCATTTGCATTTTAGTCTTCAGCACAAAGCCTTGTTCCCTGTGTAAGGCTGGGGAGTGACTGTTGAGCAGTCTGCTGTCAGGAGAGAGGGCTGAAAAGGTGATCATCTTGGTGCTAAACAAGAGGCAACTGCCCTGTTTTTGTTTGTTCTGAGGCACAATGAAACTTTAGCCAAACTCTGCAAGAGGGTCCCCTCTCCTGTCATGGCCAGGTGAGCGACCAAACCGCGAAAACGGCATACTCTATCACTGAAGCCTTGGTAGAATGGGAATTCTTTACCCTGGGTAAATGTTTTAACAAAAAAATGAACCCAACTTTGGTTTGGACTGTGGTCGTGCCGAGGCAGGAGTGGGGTTTCCCTCTTGGGGCTGAATCTCCAGGCCTCATGAGGTCCCCTGTGGGGATGCTGCTATTTCTAAGATGCAAATTGCACATTTCCTAGATTTTGTATCTGGATTTGGATAAAGGAGGGGAACAGGGACAAATTGCTTGTACAATTTGAAATGGGCCTCAATGGTACTTCGAACCTTTTGATTATTCCTAAATAAAAACATAAATATATTTCACATCTGCTGACTTATTTTGTGGGGAGTCAGGAAAAAAGCCAAAACATTTCACTTCTTCTTGCCCACTTCTGTGGATCTTAAACTCCAGTGGATGGGTGGGGCAGTTTCCCTCGGCTCACTAGAGAAGTTCCAACTCACTGTCTTCTGCACTGCTGAGTTCACTGCACTGGCTTCTACATGAGAAAACGGTGATATGTTAGAAATCATGCTAAATAGACAAAGGCAAACAGTCAAAGCTGGTGTCATCTGGTGAGAGGACACTAGCGAGTCTTTTTCTGTTCCTGTGAGTGCTGAAAAGCAGAGCCTGTCATTTGCTGGAGCGGGGTTGAGTGTTAGTGAATATGCATAAGGACCCAGGGGCCTTCTGGAGGAACAAAACTGAAGCCCATATTTTTAAGACCCAAAGCCATTGAATTTTGTTGGGGTGGCCCTGAAGGCCTGGGGCAGAAGGAAAAAGGGTCCTTTGAAATGAAATCACCTACAGTGGAGCCAGGCGGTGATTCTGGACACCAGAATAGGAGTCCAGCTTATGTCATGGGGAAGCAGTGTGTGTTGAACCCCAAAAGCCAGGTCCTTGGAAACTAGACCAAACTGGCATGCAACTGGCAGAGCCAATCAGCTGAATGCCGTAGTGGGTAGACTCAGGCAGTGACTCACTTGGGACGCTGTGGGTGATTCACAGGAGCGGCCAGCCAGGGGGTTGCTGTGGGGTTCCTCCAGGCAGAGAACAGAATGCCTAGGTAACCCCTAAGCACAGGTCCCCTGGGAATTACTAAAGTACCCAGAGAAGACAGGAGTCGCAGGCTGAGACTGTGCTTGATCCATTTAATTAAAATGTGAAGAAGGCATGACCTTTTCATTCACCGAGTTAGTCTGGTGGGATAACCTCAACCTACTTGCTTTCTGCCCGCCCTCAACAGAACTCATATGGTGAGTGATGGGCTCAAGTTGAAAGACAAGTTTCTAGGTCCAGGCCCAGCTCTCAGGTGATGTTCAAGCTGTGCTCGGTCAGGAGGGAGACCCCTGCCTTTTCTGCTCATGGCCATAGATATTCAACTGAGGTCAGAAACGGCTCCTGCCATCTTCCCGCAGGGCAGCCTTTTTCCTGTGGCAGGGGGCAGAATGCCCCTGACCTTGTAGGCTCTGCCCTGTATGTGTACATGTCTGCTGGGCCAATGCTGTTGAAAGTGAAGGTCTGTCACTTTGAACCCAGTCTACTTGTCTCTGGTGTGTCAGCCAAAGTTCTACCGGTGATGACAGGAGAGCAAGGAGCCCGCCAAGGGAGCCCATCTGCCTTTTGGTACCACTGACTTCCCTGTCCCAGCCCTGCCTGCTCTTTCAGTTTGCCCTGCCAAAATCAGTGTTTTTCAACCCTCTAACTCATTTAAATCACCTTGGGAGGTTTTGAACAATACCTATGCTAAGGCCCTAGGTACCAGCATTTTTCAGACACTTCCCAAGTGGTGCTCATGTGCTGTTAGGGTTGAGACTCCCCAGGTCATAAACCTGAGCTGTCGCGCTGTAGGGACATGGCCTACAAGCATGGGACGGGGCAAACAACTCCTGATGCCAAAGCATTCGGCCCCAAGTGAGGGTCTTCCCCACCAACACTCCGCCTTCTGGGTCAATCAACGTTTGTCAGATCTGTCTGGAGGAGTCTTGAAGTGAAAATGATCTTTAAATTTGCTTGAGAGTTGGCACGTTTTCCACTAAGACAAACAATCAAAACATTTGCAGTGAGAGGCAAAGGCAATGTCTTACAGAGCCCAAGAGAGGTGAGTCTCAGGTCTGCAAAGCTGCCTTAAGAAAGGCAGAGCTGTCCGTTCCCCAGGTTGTGTTCCAGAAAGACACTTGTTCAGCAAACAGAGATATGTATTGATGAAAATTAAAAGGGTCAACACCAACAGGCCAAGGATGTCCTAACCAACGCAGATGGGCCCTAACAGAAGGGCCCACACAGTCCTCTTCCTTCTCTGATAGGATACCTTTCTCTCCAGGCCATAAACATCTAGAGAGGAAGCATGGATCATGAGGGCAGGTGAATTCCCACCCACCACCTTCTTGTGTATGGGAAAAAGCCAACCTCCTCTCTCTCAGCTGGGACTGTGAAGTTGTAGAAGAAAGTCACGCAAGAACCTGAGCACCATCGCTGTTTGATACTGGCATGTTCATGTCATCCATGGAACCGGCTCTATCTAAAATTTTTTGTGTGGCCTCATTTTTGTTCCATCCCAGCACAGCCCACTATGAAAACCAGCGCCTCAGGAAGAGAAGGGCCTTTCAACTGTGTTCTGGGCACAGAGATTTCAGCTGCCAAGTCCTGGAGACAACCAGAATGGCACCTGGCAGTGTTAACTGAATGCAGTATTTTTGGAAGTCAAGGTTTCTGTGGAACTGGAAAGGGGCTCTGGTGGTTTCCGGCTCACCACCAAAGCTGGCTGGCCACAAAGAACCCAGGCAGGATGTACTCTGCTCAGACACACCCTCAGAGGATGAGCGGGAGAGAGTGGACCCACAACTCCTGTTAGCCCAAAGGAGGGAAGGGCTGCTTAACCTGAGAAGTTTCCAGAAACTTCCCACCTGCTTCTATTGCAGAATCATCCAGCGATTTGTTTCTACTGAGCATGTCCCCGCGCAACAGGCTTTCCTGAGCCCCCCAAAGAGCAGACAAGTCAAAGGAAAAAGGACATGAGGATGATTTATTTGGCAGTCAGATCTTAAGAGGGCAGCAGAACTAGCAAATGGCCAACCCTGAGCCCAAATGTGGGCAGTAGGTTTGTGTGTGCTGAATGCTGGCTATGCTATGAGGCACCTTTGCGCCCACGGGCCTGGACCCCGGCCTCTGTCCTGAGGTGCGGGCTGCCTTTTTAACCTTCCCATCTCCCTCCCTGGATCTTTTTTACTGGTTAGAAGCTGCAATAAGGATGGCAGCTTCATTCAGCACCCAACTGCCTGTACCCCTGAAAATGCCCACCCAGGAGGCAGGCAACTCCTCAATCGCTTTTTCATTCCTCAGGGAAAGCATACTGAGTCTTCTTTGACTTAAAAACAACCTCACCAAAATAGGCTCTGCTACTTCTTCTCTTCCCCTCCCCCCACCCCGCCCCCCATTCCTGACAGTGCTTTACACAAACTAAGCCCTCTTAACACAGCAGGCAGCCCACCTGCCACTCTCCTCGCCAAGGCTCTACTCCAAGGTTTCCCTACAAGGGTGAGGAGCAGGAGGAGTAAATAACTTAGTTACAATACCATTGAGAAGAAAAATAATACTGCTATTTTTAACATGATCCCCTGTATCTTTCAGGCTGGGTCATGTTCCCAGCCATGGGCAATGTGCCCTTGTGCTGTGTCGTCCTCCTCAGGCAGGGCAGAGCCCTTCTCCATGCAGGCCCTACATTCCTCTACCCTGGCTCCAGGGCCAAACTGCAGGGGCATCTAGCCTCTCACCCTGCCCAGCTGTGGTTTTAAAGCTACAGGACAATGTAAACTTTGTTTCCCTGGCCCAGCAAGGCTCCTCCTCCTCCTCCACTCTTAGGAATGTCAGTAGCTCCTTGGAGTCTCCTGTGCCACTGGCTGAGGCAGCCTCTCTCTCCAAGGGGCTTCGGCCATGGTCCTGGCCCCACAAGATGGAAGGCTCCATCTCCAGAAGTCAGGGCCAGATGTGTGTGCTTAATGCGAAACACAGTACAGTTTTTGCCTTCATCCAGAGCTGGGACATGGAGGCCCAAAACAGTAATACATCTCATTAATGGCTTGGTTTCTGTCTAGCATTCACTGCTGGAATCCAGGCTTCAGGCTGCGAGACCCGGAAGGCCGCCACAGGGGGCTGCTTCCAAAGAACCCAGTTCGCGGCATTCTACGAGGCGCACAGCACCTGCTGCTCTCCAACGAGGCTAGGGTACAACTAGAGGCGGTTGTCTCCATTGACCCGAGTCCTTCTTGGGGCCCTGGACAGAAGAGAAGAGTGTTCTTGCTGGCAGGCAGGGCCTTGTAGCCCAATCAGGCAGCCCAAAGCCAGACAATATTACAACTTTTCTACCCAGGAGAAAGAAACACTGAAGAAGTAGGACCTAGCCACTGCCTTCCTGGCTCTGGCACCCCTCCATCTCCCTCCATCTCCCTCACCTTCGTTCTCGACTGTCAAAATGGTCTGCAAGATGCTCCTGGGAGATGCGGAAGTCCTCAAATGGCTGCTGGTAGCGGGATTCAAAGGAGCCTTCCCGGGCTCGGCCGTGAAACAGCTGGCCTGAGGCATCTGAGCCCCGCTCCCGCAGGGACGTACCACTGAAGGGACTGAGGTCACCATTCTCCTGCTTCAACGAAGACAGGTGCACAAGAGGGTCAATGACTCCTCTGCACTTCACGAGGCTGCTGTCTGGCTCTCCTCCCACCCACCCCATGCCAGCCCACCCCTGCTGCAGATACCTTGGCAGGGAAAATGTCAATCTTGATCAGCAGGGAGGCCAACTCCAGGTCCTCACTGTAGTTGTTCTTCAAAGGCACTGCTCTGTATCCTATAAGGAGGAAAAGCCTGGCCCTCAGCCCACGAGGGACAGCAAGGGGCCCAGCCCCACCCTGCCAGCAAGATTGCAGGGGCACTGCCTCCAGGAATGGTCCTCACCTGTCTTCAGGCCTTTTACCGGGAAAGTAGCCTGAGCCAGGAAATTCTGGTCACTAAACATGTCTTCCTCATACACCACAAAGCGCAGAAAGGCAAATTCAGGGTTACTGATCTGGAAGTGGAAGGGCTTGGCCGGCCATACAGGGTTGAGTCCATTGTCCACTATGAAGGCAACGACAAAAGGCTTCAGGTCACCCTGGGAGAGGATGGGATGACTGGTGGGGAGGGGCTTGCAGTGCCCCAGGAGAATGGGAAGACAGACTGACCCACAAACTCTGTCTTCTGCTTGGTGCTGTCATACTCAGCTCCAGCCACCTCAATCTCCACAAAAGGGCACACAATGCCTCGGCCATTCTTTGGCAAATGTCGGGCACCCAGCACCTGTAGGCAGACAGAAGGGCCTGGGATTGTCCTTCCTGCTCCCTCCAATCCCAGACTGCGAAGGCTCAGGCAGGATTTGTGAAGTGGAGGCGGTGCGCCCTCTGCTGGGCCCCCGGGACACTGCCCATGGAGTCTCTCCCGACATCGGGGACCAAAGCTGTCCAGAGCAGCTGCTGCCCAAAGTTTATTTGAAGTCTGAGCTTTAGCCAAAATTTCCATGTGAGTTTTGCAATCCACTTCATGTGAAATCCATGTCTATTTAACACAGAAATCTTTTAAATGACCTCCCCTTAGGGGAAAAAAAGATCTCATCAGAACAAGTCACCCCATGGCTCGGCACGTCCTAGATGCATAGAATGAGTGCAAGCTATCTTCACCCTTTCAACGACTCTGCTCAGGCCCCATCCACCCTGACCACCTTGATGCCTGAAAATGCCCACTTTTGGGGAACCCAACATAAACAGACTCCAACGGCAACCAGCCCCTTTCCCACCCTGAAGCCCAGATGAGCAGCACCCACCTCAACAGAGATGGCACATGGCTCCAGCCCGCGGAGGCTGCTCTTGTCAAAGGGGTCGAAGGCCTCATCCCGCATGGTGCTTGGCTGCAGCACGTAGCCACAGTGCCTGCCCGTCATGAAGAGAGCCTGGTTCATCTGCATAGGCTTGTCTGGAAGAGGCAGGTTATGGTGTATTCCAGTCCAGCTGCCCCACAGCTGGACCCCTCCCCACCCTCCTCACAGGGGACCTCCTCACCAGGGGTCTGGAAGTTGAGGGCCACCAGCTGACTGCCACAGATCCACATGGGCAAAGGATCGTAGTTGGAGGAATCCAGTCGCTGGCCCTTGGGGTAGATGCGGGAGAGCTGCAGTCGATTGTACTGAAGGAACTTCTTGCCTTTGGCCTTGTTCACGTATTTCTCAGCCTTGGTTTCCGGGAAGGATGACATGTCCCGGTAGCAAGCACGTTCTGTGCCAATCTCTGGGCCAAACAGGGAGAATACTTACAGAGCCCGCCCACCCAGGAAGTGTTGGGGGGATAACTAAATACTCCTTTTGCACCCACCAGGCCCTCTAGGCACACGCACACCCCGCCTGGGCCCTGGCCCTTACTCTCTTCATCGAAGGGAACAGGCCGGCAGTAGACAACAAGTTCAGAGAGCTCCAGGGCGATCTTCTTCCTCCGTTCCATTATCTTCCCTTCAGTGAGCTGGTGACACACACAAGGCCCTGTAGCCCCAGGCTACAGCCCTGCCCAGGAGAAGGAAGCCCCTGCCAACCTTGGGTGTGCCCACACTGCAGGTGCTCTGGGCCCATCTCCCACCCTCCCCTGTACCTTCCAGACACCACACCCAACGGTAAATGAGGAGCTCTGTCCTCAGCCTCATCCTGGAATCATCTTTCCTCTTTTCTGTCCCAGAGGACACATTTGCCCTCCAACCTTCTTAGAGGGGTGGGGGATACAGACTCCTCATCACCACCCATGTTCCCAGTGGCCTTCCAGGGATCCTGGAATTGGCCACACTCCCAAGTGACACTTCCTGACCATTTATTACTCAGCCTCATCCCAGGGTAAAAATGATTCTTCTGTGTCACCTGTGACTGCACTGGGGATGTAGGCCCCTGGCTTGGTCTCCATCTGTGTCCTAAGGATGATCCTCACTGCCTCAGCTCCCCCAGCTCCAATATAACCACCCACTCTTCATGGCAAATCTCCATGCCAAATCTCTACAGAAGCCCACTCACAAGCACCCCATCTTATCCTCTCACCCCTGGAGGACTTTCTTCTTTCAGTGGCTTTTCTTTTTTTTTTTTTTTTGAGACGGAGTCTTGCTCTGTTGCCCAGGCTAGAGTTCAGTGGCATGATCTTGGCTCACTGCAACCTCCACCTCCTGGGTTCAAGCGATTCTCCTGCCTCAGCCTCCCGAGTAGCTGGGATTACAGGTGCCCGCCACCATGCCCGGCTAATTTTTGTATTTTCAGTAGAGACAGGGTTTCACCATATTAGTCAGGCTGGTCTCAAACTCCTGACCTTGTGATCTGCCTACCTCGGCCTCCCAAAGTGCTGGGATTACAGGTGTGAGCCACCATACCCGGCCTCAGTGGCTTATATTCAGACTCTTCCTTTTTCAGCCTAGACCTCCGGATCCAGTCCTTCAACCACTTGGTATGCCAGCTCCTTTTCTTCTAGGGGACAGCCTGGCAAGCACCCTATCCCTTCTCTGTTTGGCTTGCAGTTGCCCTCTCCAAAGCAGCTACAGACCCACCTACCAAATGCACTTGGTGAAAGGGCCACCAAGTAGGAATTCCCTAACCCTTGAGAATACTTCTCTGTTCCCCCAGGCTCAGTGGAAGAGGCCACCCTTCCCCAGAAGGCTGGTCCTACCAGCTAAGCCTGGGCTCCATCTCCTCCTACACCCTGCTTGCTCCTTTCAGCTATCTGCATGAAAGCCTGCTCAAACCCCAGCCACCTGTCCTCTCCCTCAAGGACAGGCCCTACAAAGGCTCTGCCTTTGCCATTCCAGACTCCCCACTGCCCACTGCCATCCAACCCCAGCCATGCTGCTGATGCAGCTCAAAAGTCTTACCAGGGCTATTTGCTGCTGCTGAATCCAAAGGGCACTTACAAGTTCTTATCGTGCCTGTCTTTACCTCTGTAGCCCTCAACACAGCAGACCCCCTCCCTCACCAGTGGCCTGCAGTCTGTCTGACCTGCCTTTCCTGGGCTCCTTTTCTTGCCCATGCCTTCTCATATGGAGCTTCTCAATCCATCCCAAGTTCTCTTCCTATTCGACACCACCTCATCCCTTCTATGCCTCAGCCCCCACTCTACTCCTGCTTCCAGGACATCACCTCTTAGCTCTGGTCTTGTGTATCCAACTGCCCACTAAGCAGACCCACTTGAACAACCCATCAGTATCTCAACCTCAACATGACCTAAACACACCACACTGCATCTCGTGTCTGTTTCTTCTCCATCCCTAGCTAAGGCAGGGGCTGTGGCCTATCTAGCATAGGCCATTGGCTGCCCCACTGCTCTGAGGGGGCTTGTGCTGGGAGCTGGAGGCCTTAGCTGCCTGACAGGCCCACACACTGCCCCCCACCAGGCTCCAGCAGGATCTCACCCTGGCATCTGCGGTCTGGGCCACTTCACGGATCTTTTTCACCCAGTCCTGCAGCTCCTCCTGTGAGTCGGCAGCAACATCCAGGGACCAGTGGGCCACCGACGCCATGCTGATGGAGAAGACGAAGAGCCGGTTGTTCTTGCCCTCAGGACGGATGGCTGGGAGGGCGAGAGCAGATAAAAGCTGGGAACAGACATCTCACCCCCTCCACCCCACTTCACACTGCAGGCACTGGCTCAAATGAGTTCTATCTCATCCCATTTCCTCCTTCCCACACCCCATGAGGGGAAGGACTGCTCTGCAGGCCCATTTTACAGATGATGATGCTGCAACTCAAATAAGTCACTGCTGGTTGTAGTGGAGCCAGTGTTCCAACTTAGCTCTGAATCATGCTTCTTCCCTCAAGCCATGTCTCCCTCTCCACCCCATCTCCAAGCCTCTGTCACATCCCTGTGGTGCAACCCTAATTAGGCCTGGGGACGTCAGCCAACCAGGAGCATCATCCTTGCCGATTCTGGCGGGTTCCCCAGTGCCTGGCATGGGGTAAACATGCAGGGATCAAAGCTGAGGGTGACAAAGGGAGCCCAGGGTGTCAAGGGGATGTCCAGAGCATGGGGAGAGCTTGGAGTGAGGGCAGCCTTTGGGGTTCAGCCATCAGCTTCCTCCCTAGGAGCAGGAGAGAGATACAAAGAACCTCACCCTAGGGAACAGTGGGCAAGAGAAACGGATGGGAGCTCACCAATCTGACAAGCCGGCACATCCAAGACCCCCCGCAGCAAGTCCCCTAGGGGGCTGTTCTCGTCCAAGTGCTGTGGAAAGCAAAGCCCACCAATGGTCAGCATGGCTACTGCAGGTGTGTGAGGGGATATCTGTGTGCATGGGACAAATACATCTTGTGGGTGTACCTGTGACTGCCAAACGCAGCACAGGTATATGGGAGACTACGAGCATGGCCACATGGGCTGTGTGACCAGTCCATGTGACAGGTGTCTGTGCATGCACGTGCATGCTTGGGACTGTGTGATGGGGGCATGCCAAGGAGAATCTGGGGACAGGGAATGCTGTTCCTCAGGTGGTTCTGGTCTTACCTCCCTCTCTGGCTCCAGGGCCACGGGGTTGACCATCTCTTCCACGTAGTTTGATGGGAACCACAGCTGCTTCTTCCCTCCGTAGTCCCCTCGCCACCTGTGGGAGCCATAGGGTGCTGACCTCCAGCAACCACCCCAAACTCCCATGAGGAGGGTATCCTTCGGTAGGGGCTCCCATGCCTAAGCCAGGCTGAGGCAGGCACTGCTGGTGCACACAGGAGACAAGCACATCACAAATGCATGTCTTTGGGGCCCCTTGGACTCTGGGCCTACCACACCACCGGCTCACCAGCCTCCCTCTTGCTTCTCCACATTCTGGATGATGGCGCTCTTGGTGAAGGTCAGCTCATCCTCCCTCTGGGCCTTGTAGTCAAAGAGAGCTTTGACTGCACACTGCAGAGGTGAGAAGCACCAGTCAGAGCAGAAAGGCTCTCCCTGCCACTGCTGACCTGGGGCTTCACGTGCACACACACGTGTGCCTGGGCTTCCCAGCCTGGGATCAGGCCAGTGGGAGATGACACTGCCATCAACAGGCCCCAGTTATAGTTCTTGTTACTGCCCTGCAGGGAGGCTCCAGGACAGATATGATCAGAGAGGCAGGGCCTCTGCCAGTGAAGTACCTCAGGACCCAGGTGGAACCTTAAGCCCCACCCTGGGCCACAGGGAGAACCCTGAATCTGCTTCCAGGAGTCAGGGCTGGCAGGCCAAGAAGGCAGGGTCTACAGTTGCCCTGAATGCCTCCCTGGGACCTGGAAGCATATGGGGCCTGGATGGGACCCCACCACTCATCTGTGAAGTAGAAAGAAAAACCTCCTTCCAGATCCCCTGGCTGTAGAGGGGAGGGGTGAAAACAGGGCCCAGGCCTTTTAGAGAAAAAGGCAAAACGAAAAAGAAACTGTGTGACAGAGCTCCATGAGGCTGGGGAATGAGTGGCCAGTGTGCCTCCCAGCTCCTACCCCACTGCTGCCCAGGGAGGAAACGGGGGTCATCCACAGGAGTTTTAAAGGGTCACTGCTGACCTAAAGCGTAGGGGCTAGGGAGTGGGTTGGCCCTGGAAGACCTGCGGTCGCTCACCAACCACACATCTCTCACAACCTCTTGGGCCTCGGAAAACCACAACCACCACTTCTCCATAAAGACCACAGATGGCCCAGAACACAGGAATGAAGCCCCAAGCAGCTAAGCAGCTGGGGACCCTCCCCAGCTTCCTGTGCCCAGAGGCCTGAGCTGTACCTTGAAAGTTGGCATAGGGTTTGCCTCTACATAGAAGCCAGGGTTGCGTCCCTCATACAGGGCCCCGTAGTCAGGCTCCTGGAAACAGGACACAATGGGATATGTTAATGCCCCAGAGCCTAGAGGTAGAAAGCAGCTACTGGTTTCCGCAGCAGCTTCCCTTTCCCCCAGTGCAGCAAACTTCCACCTGGCCTTCCTTATCAGGCCACCACGGCGGCCACCACCACTAGCACCTGGTCCACAGGGATCCTTCAACCTCAGTGGAGAAGGCTTCAGAGGCCTCAGGCGGGGTCTCACCCTTTCTTTTCTTCACATTCTTATACGTGAGGCCCAGTCCGGGATTCTAAAATCTCTCAGGTCCAAAATGCCCAAACTCCCAAGTATTTCTGAGCTATGTGCAGGTGGGCCCTTCACAGACTACCCATATTCAGTGCTTTAGTTCAGTGGCTCATTGGTTCACTGCTGAGCCCAAAGTCAGGAAGAGCCTTTCCACTCCCCACACTCCTCCTGCCACTCTGCTCTCCATCACCTGAGCCCCTGGTGCCAGTGGACAACAGGCCTCTCCCCAGCCAGCCCTGTCTACTGAGGACAGAAGTCTCTCAACTGATCTCCTGGTCCTAGACCCCTTTCTTCTGTCCAGAGCCCTTATGAGTCCTGACTTTTTCCCTCAGTGGTCTCACCTCCTGTGGCTCTGCCCTCCATACCATCCACCAGGAGGCTCCACAACTACTCTTGGGTAGCCTCTTCTTACCTGCCCTAGGACAGAGTCCAGGCCAAGCCCAGGCTGATGAGCTTCCACTGGGTGCACCTCTCCCAGTGTGAGCCCCAGAACCTCCTCACTCCTCACCCTGGCTCATGGGGAACCCACTGCTTATGTGCCTGTCCCCATCCTTGTAGACACTGCTCAGGTGTCCCCTCCTCCAGACACCCTCCTGGTACCCACACTGGCTCCCAGCTGGACTCAGGGGCCTTCCTATGAACTCCTACAACACCCTAGGCCTTGCTGTTACACATATCCAGATTATCCAGTGACTGCTAAGATTCTGGGTCTCTCCTGCCTCCCCTGCCATGCCCCGTCTACCACAGCCCCTCACAGCTGTGCCAATCTTCTCCAGCGCCTCCTCGTTGATGGGATAGCGCAGTTTCATCTTGCGGTATAGCGGGTGCTTCTCATAGTAGCTGATGAGGTCAACAAGGCTGTCGAACTCCGAGTTCCCTAGCATCACAGTCTGGCCCTCTTGCTGGACACGGCAATGCTTGATCTTGCCTTCAGCCCTTCACAAGGACAAAACAGTCACACAGGGTCAGGGCAGCTCAGACCCAAGCAAGGCCCCACAACCCAGGGCCACACCCCTCACCGGAAAGAGATGGCATATGAGTTGGGCTCATTCCGCTTCCGCACCAGGAAGGCCCCATCACGAGGGACACGCATCAGCATGTGCTCAGCCTGTGCTCTGGTCAGGCTCGCGTGGTACCACCTGAGGACAGGCAGAGTCAGGCCCAGCCAGCACCACCCATTGCCCTGCCCTGCCCACCCCCAGGTCCCTCCCTCACTCTTTGCTCTCGTGGGCATTGGTCTGTGGGACAGGCTCTGAAAGTCGCATCTCAAACTCATTGCAGCGCAGAGGCACCTGCTGGTAGTGTGTGATGAGGTCATAGAGGGAGTCAAAGACGAGGTTGTCTGTCAAGAAGAACTTGGGGGTCCCAGCATCTTGCCGTGAGTGGATACGGCAGTGCTGGACTTTCCCATTCCGCCTGTGGAAGACACAACGTGAGGGAGGCTGGGAGAAATAGGCCAGGGCCCCAAAGACCAAGTTCCACCCCAAATGAGGCACCAAGCCTCAAGGAGGGAGGCCAATCGCCTGAGGAGCTCAGGTGTGGGCAGTCACACTGAAAGGCTTCAAATGAACTGAAAAGGGAGGGGTATGGTCGGGGGGTGAGAGAGAGAGAGAGAGAGAGAGAGAGAGAGGGAGAGAGAGAGAGAGAAATTTATGTTCCCTGTAAAGCATAATTATTGTCCTGGATCAAAGGCTCAAATGTTAACTGATTATCTCTGGGTGATGTCATGTCTGTGTACACACGCTGACTGAACATGTGAATCTGCATGGGAAGTGTTACCAGAAAGAGAGCGTGTAGTCGCCCACGAAGGTCTCACTCTCTCGCACGAGGAAGGAGCCGTCAGGGGCCCCGGTCTCGATGCAGTACTCAGTGAGCAGGCGCTCAGCGATGTGCCGCCCGTCACGCCCTGCCCCTAGCTTCCCATGGAACCACTTCTCATTGGAGTGCAGCTCTGTGCTGCTGCTGACCTGTCAGGGGAAGGCAACAGCAAAGACACTGGGACCCTGGCCCAGGCCTGACCTGGCCCAGCCCCAGACCTGAGCTGGTTCCTCACCTCCTTGGGCTCCTCCTCATCCTCGTTGCCCTGGTCACTGCTGGTCTCCTCAGAGTAGTAGATCTTGCTGCTGGTCAGAACGAAGTAGTGGGGATACCATTCCTGGAACGGACCAAAGAGGGACTTGTGAGCCAGGGTCCTCACACCCACTGGCCCACCACCCCCAGCCCGGCCCAGTCCTCACGTGGTTCACAGGGTCCTCCAGGTAGAGGATGCCATTCTTGATGGAGTTGCTGATGTCGTTCTCAGAGTACATCATGGATGTAGGCACCTCCTCGTAGGCACTGCCCTCCGCCAGCTTCTTGTGCTGGAGGGGCAACCAGAACAGGGCAATGCAGACTCCAGTCATCACCCCACCTCCTCACCCAGGCTTAGGCCCAATAGCTGAAGCCATGGCCTGGGCAAGGCACTGAGAAGTGTGGGGCTTCCCCAATAAGCCCACCACCCCCACCTTGATGAGGATCTTCCTCTTAAGCTGGTTGGGTGAGGGGAGCCCATCAGCGGAGATCTCCACGGGCTTGGTGAGGAGTGTGTCCCCTAGCACCTTCTTGAAGTGCTGGGCCATGTTCCTCTGCTGGGCAATGCTGCAGTGGTCCTCAATGGACAGGATGACTGGGTACCTGCGGGGTGGGGGACAAGCACAGTGAAACAGATTCTGCAATTCTCTGGGGTCTGAGTAGCCCCTCACAGTGAGGTGTTGGGAGCCAAGGGCCTGGGGGCTTGTCTATAAAAACTATCCCAGGCCATAGCCACTGGCAGGCAGCGGGGGTTCTACAGCTGTGGCAGCAGTGGAAACCAAAGGGTGGCCACTGATGCAGTCCCGAGCTGGCCCAATTATGGAGGCTGCTCAGCAGTGGAAGAAAAATGAGGCCACCAAAGAGGCCAGGAGAGAGAAGAAGCCTCCAAAGTTAGCTGTTAGAGCCCTGGTGAGCTAAGGGAGACCAGTGACCACAGTTTAAGCAGTAAACAGAATTGAAGGAATGGGATATAGGGAAGACAATCTCTTGGGCTGTGAGGGCAAAGGAGTTGGCAGGACACTAGCCTAAAGAAAGCAGGGCATGTTTCCTGAAGATGAGAAGAGCATGTGTTGTACAGTCTAAAGGGCCCATGAAAAAGAAAGTGGGCTCAACATGTAGGAAACAGAAAGTGTAACTTGGGAAGCAACAGCTCAAACAGGAAGCAGGTGACGAGGAGAGGCCAAGAGGAAGGACAAAGATGAAAGGCTGAGGGAGAGGGGACAGGGTATTCGAGGAGTCTTGCTGCCCTCTGTCCCTCTAGAATGAGAGAGCTGGAGCCAAGTTAACCCCTGGGTCCTCCAGCCTCTGACTCACTCTGAGGCCACAAAGGCATGCTCCTTGATGGTTTGCAGGACATCTGAGAACTTGATCTTGGTGGTAAGGGTGTGCCCATGGTAAATAACTGGCATCCCATCTGGGCCGTCCCAGCAGTCCACTGGGGAGCAACATCATCATGGTCAAGCGGGCAGGCCTCCCATCTTCCCTCCCCCAGCCCCGGACCCCACGCACACTCAATGCAGCGACAGCCCATCCGCAGGCAGCGAGCATAGGCTTCCAAGGAGGACTCACTGGAGAACTGGTCCCCGGTCAGGTACCTGGATAGGCAAGGAGAGGCATGTATGGTCAGATGGGCCCTCCTGGGAAGAAGCTGGGTGGGCCCAAAGGAGCCACACTCACGTGTTGTGTGAGGAAGAGATCCAATAGTGGGAAAGGGGGTTGTTCATGGTGTCCGGGCATACTGCATCCAGCTGCGAGTTCCACACACTATTCTCTTTGGAGAACAGGAAGGTGACAAACTGTCCAGGAACATGTGGAAGGGAAGAGAAAGTGAGTCCCTGCCCGGTCCAACCCAAGATGGTAGGTTGGGGGTAGGAGAGAGAGTGCTCTGTCCCAACTGGGGGTGGGCAAGATGCATAGTAGGTAGGAACAAGGTGGCATCCCTAAGAAGCGTCTAGCTCCTGAAGCCCAGGTGGGGTTCTGGTCACCCCTACCCATTCTCTTGACAAAAAATGGGTGAAATGTCGGACTCACCTCATCCAGGAAGAAGTATGGCTCCTCGATCTCTCGCAAGGGGTCTCGGAGGAAGCTGAGCATGAACTCCTGCACCTGGAGGCGATCAACAGCCCACAGCTCCTGATTGGGGTGGGGAGGGCAGGGAATGAGAGAAGCCTCCAGTCATTGATGAGCCCAGCACCCCCAACAACCTGACAGCCTGGGCCAATGTCAGCCCAGCCATACCCCCTGGTAGTCAAGAAGGAACTGCTGGAACTCAGGAAGGGACACTCGGCAAAGCTCCGGCCGCTCCCCAGCCCTGCAGGGAGAGAAGGTAAGCTAGCTAGCATGGTCAACAGACAACAAGGTGCCCCATGGGAGGCAGAACCCAACTCCCAGGCAGCACAGCTTCCCAGAATGGTCCAGCATGGTTCCCTACTCCCACTGCCTCCCACCTGGATCAGGAATCGCCCAGTGGCGAGATGAAGGGGGCCCAGGGAAAATCCCACCTCCCCACTCCAAACCAAACCTCAGAGTACTGGCTTCCAAGAAGGGGAGGTCCATCTGCAGAAAACAGAACCTGGTCAGGGCAAGAGCCCCTGGGAGGCCATGTGGGAAAGGGGCTAGTAAGAAGACAGGCTAGAGCAGCAGATGGGGGTAGGCCTCAAGAGGAGAAGAACTGGAGAAATGGCACCCAAAAGCCCCTAAGCAGGGCAGCAGGGCTGAGGCAGGCAGAGCTGGGGGGTGGGGTGGAGGAGCAGGGGCAGGGGTTGAGGGAGGGCAGGTGGCTCATGCACCGTCTTCTGGGCGCTGTACATGAGGCTGCGGTACAGCTGAGCAAACTGCCCGTAGGTGATGTCCCCGCTGCGCTGCTCCAGGTCCTGCATGGTATAGAGCGGGAGTGCCAGTCAGGCAGTCAGGGCCCCAGCTGCAGGGCTCTTGGCTTCCCCTGCCCCCAACTACAGACAGCCCTGGGGGGCACTTACCGTCAGCCGCTCTCGGAGGAAGCGCATGTTGGGGACCCGGTAGTTGACCTGGGACAGCATGTTCTTTAGGTCCTTGGCTGATATACTGAGAAAACAGGGACATCCCCAGTGGTCTCATCCAGCTTCTCATGACCTCTGACCTGTGGGTCGAGCCCACCTGGGGCTGGACAGGTAAACAACACTATTCTGGGAACCTGGAGTCCTGAGGGCGAGACTGGATCAGAACCCATGGGGTGACCAAGGTTAGTCCCTTCCTTTCTTTGGACCTCAGTTCCTCATCTGAGCAAAAAAAAAAAAAAGCCTGTAATTCTGGCAAGGAAGATGTGAACAGATTCAGTAAAGTGGGTCAGGCATGGGAGGAAGAAAAACCACTCGCCAGGCCTCCCCTCCCACCGGCACTGCTCAGGCCTGTGCCAAGGTGGCAGTCAGCCCATCCAAGACAGAAGGCAGGGCTCACTCACAACTTGCCTGCTGGGGGCAGCATGGCAGCGGGTCCCTACCTGCTGCCTACTGGGATGCTGGGAGTTTGGTCCTCAGAACCCACTAACCCATGAAGGGGAGGGAGGAGGAGGTGCATGCTCCACCAAATACAATGACTGGCAACTGGGCACCTCCTCGGGCTAGACAGGGCCTGGCTCCAGGAAAGAAGCTCAGAGAACAAGCGCCCCTGCTCTCCAGGGGTGTCCTGCCCAGGATGTGAGGCTGGGGACAATGCTGGACCTGGCAACAGGATGGACAAGAAGGGGGAAGGGGGGCTTTCTCTCCTGGAAGGTGGTGTCAAGGAGGGGAGGGGAGGGTGGGGTCACCTCCTCTGAGCCGCAAGAGCCTGGGAGGAGGCACCAAAATTCCCCAAGGGGGCTGAGCGCCACACTGAGTGGATCAAACGCTGCGGAGGGAGGGCTGGCTCTGTACAGGTGCCACCTCTTCTGATCCTCAGTCACCCAGGAGGTAGGTGCTATCAGGGTCCTTGTTTTCCAGTGAGGAAACAGAGGCCTTCTGGTTGCAACTGCCTGCATCACCAACCTTGCCCTCTGTGGTCTCTTTCCCATCAGCATATGAACAGCCTGGTACTTCTTCCACCAAAAACACCTGTCTTGCTCCTGCTTAGCTCTCCAAGTACTGCCCTCTTCTTTGCTCCCCGCCACAGCAAAACTCCTTGCAAGAGTCATATTGCTCCCTCTCATTCCCTTGAGCCCCTCACCACTTGGCTGACACTGCTCTTCTCACCATGTTAAACCCAAGGGTCAACGGTCAGATTTCACCACTGTCTTCTTCCTTTGGCTGCCAGAACTCAGCACTCTGGGGGTTCTCCTCTTACCGCACTATTTGTCCCCAACCCCTCCAGTCTCTAATATGGGGGTGGTCTGGGGTCAGCCACTGGACCCTGCCCTTTTCTTGGTCTGCTTGCCCCCTAGGTGATCTCACCCAGCCCTGTGGCTTTCAGTCTTATCTACATACTCCCAAGTTAAAATCTGCAGCCCCCACTGTGTATGTACCTAAACTCAGTCTAACCACCTGCCTACTCAACATCTCTCCCTGAACAGCTAATAGGCATCAGAAAACTTAACATGCCTCAAAGTGACACCCTGAGCTTCCCCCCAAATGGGCTCGTCCCATGATCTTCTCATCTCAGTCAATGGCGACTCTGTTTTCCAGTTGCTCGAGCCAAAGAGCATACTATTATCCTCAATGCCTCTCAAACCCCAAAATCAATCTGTTAAGGACATTCTTTCTGGCTCTATCTTCAAAATACAACATGGCCAAAATCCAGCCACTTCCTACCATTACCATCATGATCCAAGCATTCTCATTTTTCACCTGGAGTGTGGAAACAGCTCCTAACTGAGCTCTCCACACAGCAGCCAGAGTGATCCTGAGTAACCCATCAGGTTACATCACTCCTTTCTTCAGAACCCTTCCATGGCTTCCCATTTCTTTCAGGTCAAAGGATCTCACCATGGTGCAGCACCCACACCATCTGGTCTTTGCTCCCCCTTCTCTCCTTGGCCCCTCTGGCTGCCACACCAGGCCTCAGAGCCATAAGCCTCAGGGCACCCTTCACACACTACTGGCCACCCTCACCTCCAGGACACCCAAAGGCAGTTCTACATATCCAGTCTCTGCTCACAGCGGCAGGGCATACAGCATGTGGCTGGCTCCTCTCACTAGCTCACACCAAGGCCACCAGAGGACTTTGTGCAGAAAGCTACATGTGGCAGAACCTTCTGCCCACCACCCTGGCCCCGCTTAAGGTCCCCTGGGTCCTCTGGCTCTCCAGGCAGCTAATTAGAGGGCTGGCTAAGGTTCTGGATGCCCATCCCCACCCTGCTGGGCTAGAGCCACGGCTCAGTACTTACCGATCCTCACGATTCCGATCCACTGAGTAAAACTGCTTCCGGAGCCACCTGGAGAAAGAAGCCTGAGGTGAGGGCCACTTCTCCATCTACGGCCAGGCCCGGGAGATGCCTGGGCACACAAAGGGACTGCTGTTCCTGTCCCCCTGGTCCCTAATGCTCCCAGCCCTAACCCCTTCAGGAGTGGTTCTTACCTCTCAATCTGCAGGGGTGTGGGTGCCTGCAAAGTATCCTCCATCAGCCAAGTTAAGCCCTTGATCCACATGTTCACTTCATCCTCAGATGTGGCTGTGAGCAAGGTATCAACAGCTGCACCGAGGGCACATACCTCCCACTGGGCAGGAATGAGCGGGCATTCCCCTAACTATCCCCTACCTTCTCCACCCCCTTGACTCCCACCTTGCAGGCTCAGTGTCTTCAGGCGGAATTCCATTCCATAGAGAATGACAAAGCAGTGTGACTGGTCCGGCCGGAAAGCGGGGTCCTCTTGATAGCGATCAAAGTCCCGTGAGGTCTTCCCTGGGCGGATCTCCTTGATTTCACGAATATCAACTAGGAGGTAGCAAAGAGGCCAAGATCAAGCTGGGCTCTCCCAGAGTCAATACCGAAAGGAGGGCAGCCTAGTTTCCTCATTCTTTTTTTTTTTTTTTTTTCTGAGACAGAGTCTCACTCTGTCACCCAGGCTGGGGTGCAGTGGCCGCCGGATCTCAGCTCACTGCAAGCTCTGCCTCCCGGGTTTACGCCATTCTCATGCCTCAGCCTCCTGAGTAGGTGGGACTACAGGTGCCTGCCACCTCGCCCAGCTAGTTTTTTGTACTTTTTAGTAGAGATGGGGTTTCACCGTATTAGCCAGGATGGTCTCGATCTCCTGACCTTGTGATCCGCCTATCTCAGCCTCCCAAAGTACTGGGATTACAGGCTTGAGCCACCGCACCCGGCCGGTTTCCTCATTCTTATGCTGTCTTTCAGGGAAGAACCCCAGAGGCAGAGCCAAGACCACTCAGTCACTCTGAGTAGTAAGAGGGCTGGGTTGAGTCTAGGGATAGGCCTTTGCTAAGTAAGGGCTGAGACGTCAGAGAGGCCTATATGGGGCAAAGGCAGTTCTGTGGGGTGTCCCTTCCCTATCTTTGTTCCCTCACTGAGACATTTTGACCTGCGAAAGAGCTGGACTCCAAAAGGAGAAATAGGGACCCAAGGCCCTATTTCATGAGGACCACTTCCTGAGATGAGGTACACACCAATCAAATCATAAAGTCCCAGAGGCAGGGCTGGGTAAGTCAAGATGGGCCTCGGGATCCCTGGGAAGTAGGCTCAGGCCCAGAGGACTGGTGCATCCCTGAAATGCCTAATTGCTTAAGACATCCCCACACAAGTCTCAGCAAAGGGCCTAATCCCCACCCCATCCCCTGACCAAGGCATCGGCTGTCCAAGAGCAGCAGTCATCCTGGACTGAGACCACCGTTTTGCCTGGGACCATTTCCTTATCTTAGCTATCCAAGGCCCTTGCATGCTCCCTTGGCCTTCACAGGGCATAGTCAGAGAGGTACAGGGGCTTGAATAGCTGATGACCTGCCTCAGCCACTAAAACTTGAGACAATGACAAGTTAACTCATTTAACTTCTCACAGTCTCAGTTTTACCACCTGTAAACAAAGGGTTTGACTGAGTTTCTCTAGAAGGCAGGGTGGTAGAAAAAACATGCACAAGCTCTGGGCGAGACTGGCTGAACTAAAATCCTAGCTCCACCTCACATCTATGTGATCTCAATAAAGTGACAGCTGCTCTGACCTCACTGCTACACTTGTGAAGAGAGTAACATAAGAGTAGCATACAATAGCATCAGAAAGATGTTGGTAAGATCAAAAATTATAACAGCTAGAAACACTCAGCACTGTACATGGGATATGGAGGAAGCCCATCCAATGGACTCCTCTGTTCCCTCAGCAAAGGTACACAGGCTCTGACACACTCTCCAGCACAGGGAGGGGCTGCCCGCTGGCTGGAGGGCAGACATTCCAGCCCAGAAGTCACCAATTTAAGGTAGATTAGGTCAAAGGAAAAAAGCTTGGCTTAGCCAACAGCGATGACTTTCTTTGAGTATTCCCTAAGCTCTGAAGCCTCTTTAAATGCTCTAAACCCAGACTGGCCTGGTAACTTTGGAGCCAGATGCAGTGCCAGCATTTGTCTGGCCAGCCCCCACCCCAGGAGCCCTTCCAGCCCAAACTGCACACCAACCTAGCTGGAATGTCCTAACAGCCCAACTCCCCCAGATGCTCTCTTCTTGTCCTGTCCCTCTAGCAACTGCCACAGAACTCCACATCTATCCCACCGGGAACAGTGGGCATTGCTTCTGGCCCTAACCCTAGATCCCTGACACATTCCTGGTTCTACCTGGAACCACCTGTCCCCTCAGCAAACCCCTCCAGCCTGTCCTCCAGCTGAGAGTCCTGCCTTTCCTGCTGTTTTCCCTGCCCCCAGTTCTCACCAATCAGCCATCCTTCCCCAGTCTTCTGGCTCTTCATAAAACATTATTCTGACCCCCTTAGACCTCATTTAAGCCCCTCCCGAGGCTGCCCATTGCCAGTCTAAGGAGAACAAACACCTTCTATGGCCTTGAGGGCTCCTTGTGACAGGGCTCAGGAATTTACCTCCCCAGCTTTTGCCCTCTCACCCTCTCTGCTCCATCCGCACTAAGCCATACCTAGGGCAAGAATAGCTGTTGCTTCCTATCCCTATTTCATCTTGATTCCTAGTCTGGAAATGTCCACCTCCCAGGCTCCCTTCTCTTTCACCAAGGGCCCAACTGAGAAGTTTCTTCCTGTGGTACTCATACACTTGACGCCTCTTGTATACAAACATGTATATACATTGCTCATACACTTAAGGCCAGGCAGGACCCCTCCAGGGCTTGCTTAATGACTGAAAGAAGAAATGAAAAAAGCAGGTACACGGGCAGAGGGAGGGAAAATCAAATAGGGATAGTAAAAAAAAAAAAAAAAGAATAGTTATACTCAGGTAGAAATAGAGGCAGGGAGAACTGGGCCATAAAAGACCTAACCGAGAACACAGGGCTTCCAAGGACAGAAGGAGGAGCTTCCATCAGGGGAAATGGCTAGATCAGAAACTGCAGAACAACCACAAACTCTGTCTTTTGAAACAGAAACCAGTCTGCTCTTTCCGGTGTGGAGCTGCTGTCATCCCCCTCCCACACCTTCTTGCAAAGGTGAGTGTGACTGTACACACACACACACACACACACACACACACACACACACAGAGTCAACAGGCCTGTACTCCTGCGCATATTTCCATTGAGATCAGTTGAAGGCAGAACAGGTGCCTGAGATAGGGACCAGGTGGGCACAGTGCAGCTCCAGGTCAGGCATCCAACGCTCCCAAGTTCCTGTTGGCCACACCTGGTCCCTTGTACTATCTTCCATAAGGAGGCACCAGCCTGGTCCTGGCAGCACAGTGAGATGCTCTACTAGGTTCTTGAAAGCCACATCCTGTGCTACCTCCCAACCTCACCCCTCATCCTCCTGCCTCCCAGAACAAATATGGCAGCATCTTCTTTCCTGAGAGAGCCAGGGCTGGTCCCCAGGAATTCACGAGACTCCCCAGAGAGGAATGGCCCCTGCCCTGGTTGCAGGTGAGAGAGAGACTGATCCAGTCTGGCACAGTCTGGGTTAGACCTCCCTGCCATTAGTCAGGAGGGCAGGAAAAGAGACCTTCCCAGAACTTGGGAGCTTGAGAAGGGGAGTACTACTTAGGGGAGTAGGAGAGTCACACCTTATATCCAGAAATCCATGACCTAGCACTCCTCTCCAACTCAGAACCATGAGAGAACAACATTCAGGGGAACTCTGGGGGAAAAGAAAAGCCAGGGGTACTAAGAGGCCCTCACTATGAAGAAGATGGGGCAGTGAGAAGGAGGAACTCTTTGAGAACAAGGGCAGGATCCCCCAAGTAGCAGCCCAGAGGCCTGATGTGTAGCATGACGACAAAGGCCTAGTGCCCAGGCTCACCTTGACCCAAGAGGGCCCAGCCCATCAGGGCTGCAGCATATTCACTTTGCCCAGCACCAGGTCCCCAGGCCCATAGCGACAGCTGCTCAGGCTTCAGGAATGGCACCATGTCCCCAAGCCCACAATGAATGCTGCCTGGGCATTACCATTTCAAAAGCAGCTATGGTAGACAGTGACAAGATAAGCTGCTTGGGGCAGTGAGGGGGATTTAGTCCCTTATATTTAATTGCCTAAAAACTCTCATGAAGAAACAGACTGTCTTTCTTGAGGGGCTCTGAAGTAGTGACGGACCACACACACCTGTGCCTGGCCTGTATATCACATGTCAGCTCAGAGGACTGAGAACCTTCTCACAAGCCAGGCTTCCCAGTGCCCGAGGCGGAATTCTGGGGGCCTTGCTCTGTTCCCTGCCCTGGTGAAGATCTGCCTTCTCCTGCTCTTTGAATAAGCCTTCCCTGACCATCCCCTTCCCAGCTTAGTGAGGAGAACCACACAGCTCTTAAGCTCTAGCTATGAGACCCTGGCAGTCCCTCACTCTTTCGTCCTCAGTTTCCCCATCAGGAAACTGGAAATTCCTCTTCCCTCACATGGTTGCTGTGGGGGCCATGCTGGGAAGTGCTGGTAATAGAGAAGTCTGGAGACAGCCCACCTGTCTGTGTGCCTAGTGCCATTGACATGGAGCCTACAAAAGCTGACAATAGTAGAGACAAATAAGGCCACTTGCCAGGGCCCCACTAGGTGCAAACCCAAACTTAGGTGAAATAAAGCTGGTCCATGAAGAGAAGAATACAAGCAGCTATTTCCCCAGCTCAAAAAGAAGTCTGGGCCGGGCGCGGTGGCTCAAGCCCGTAATCCCAGCACTTTGGGAGGCCGAGACGGGTGGATCACGAGGTCAGGAGATCAAGACCATCCTGGCTAACACGGTGAAACCCCGTCTCTACTAAAAAAATACAAAAAACTAGCCGGGCGAGGTGGCGGGCGCCTGTAGTCCCAACTACTCGGGAGGCTGAGGCAGGAGAATGGCATAAACCCGGGAGGCGGAGCTTGCGATGAGCTGAGATCCGGCCACTGCACTCCAGCCTGGGCGACAGAGCGAGACTCCGTCTCCAAAAAAAAAAAAAGAAGTCTGGCAGGGATGGGGCAATGTATGGGGAGAAGGGGACTCTTATGGACTTGTGTACAGATAAGCATATGCAGACATGCTGCTTCCTGAGCCTGCAGTGCCCCACCTGCACACTCACCAATAGTCTGAGGCATGTGCACCCCAAAGATCAAGTTTCAAATCCTGGCTCCAAGCATATAGCGAGGCCTTGGCAAGTCTGCAGTCCTCTCTGTTTCATCATAAGATGAAGGATTTCATGGGAGTAGACACACAACAGACCCTTACTTGTAGGCACACTACCTCACAGATACCCACATAGGAAGGTCAGCCTTGGCCTGCCCTACCACGCCCAACCTCAAATTCATTTGTGTTTTGTTTTCTGGGCAGAAGGAAATGTGCCTGCTGCCTGGCACCTGGGGCCAGCTCTAAGCATTGAGGCAAAATGCCACAAGACTGAATTTGTAAAATAAAAGCTATGAGGCCAGGGAGACTGGGAAAGTCAATGTTCCTTTTCCAACTCTTCCCTCTTCTCCCCTCCCTTCTCAGCCCAGGGACAGACTCCTGGCCTAATACCACAGATATTAGAGACCAGCAGTTACTCAGAGCGGAGCTTCTGGGCCATGCAGTCCTGGAGAGCATCCACCTTTTGGACATGCCAGTAATGGCAGTTGCTTTCCCTTTAAAAGGAGCCTGTTTCCTCACCTGAGCCACCCTATGCCCAAGCACTCTGGGAGCTGTGAAGCTATACAACCCTCAGGGCCAGCTGAGAACCTGCCTCTGCAGGAGAGTAAACCCCATCCTGGGACAGCACCCAATCCACTGACTGGGGAGACAGGGTGCTGTCAAAGGGACAAGCTATATGGTGGGCAGCCAGTCTGGAACCTGGGAAAGGGAGAAGACAATAACCACAGAGGACCCATCTGTGCGCCTGGCTCTTCTGAAGGTAAGGCTGCTTCCTGTCTTTGACTCCCACCCCAACTCCCCTGAGACATCAGGCCAAGTTGCAGGCCTGTCACCACCTCCCCTCCTGTCCAGTAAAGTGGGATAACCACCCTGTCTGGCCACCACAGGGATGTGCATAAGGGCAGTACTCCTGTTGCCCAGACAGAGTTCAAGGACAGTGGAAACCCTAGGGAAGAGAAAGAGAAGAGCAAAGGCAGGGCTCCTCAGAGCGCAGCCAGTGAGAGCCAGCCAATCCTGCCCTAGGGGAAAGGCACATGGCAGACCCTAGAAGGGGAGACGGAGCCCAACCATCAAATCCAAGACCCTAAATTAGACCTAATCTTCTTGTTGGAACCTGTGTCCTAGTGTCCCCTGTGCTCAAAAAATCCACTTTCAAATAGCCCCACAGAGGTTCCCCAAATTTATAAGCTTGTTAACCACTCATCAGGCAAAAGGGTGTAGAGAGGTATTATGAGCAAAAGCACTGGCAAGGTGGGCAGGAGGCCTGGACCCATCTCTCTGAGCCTCATTTTCTTCATTTCATCAGGGAAGAAAGCCTGATGCAGTAGTAG
>NW_016819573.1:4576695-4579123 GCF_001698545.2 Rhinopithecus bieti | reverse complement strand
AGCCGGGCGAGGTGGCGGGCGCCTGTAGTCCCAACTACTCGGGAGGCTGAGGCAGGAGAATGGCATAAACCCGGGAGGCGGAGCTTGCGATGAGCTGAGATCCGGCCACTGCACTCCAGCCTGGGCGACAGAGCGAGACTCCGTCTCCAAAAAAAAAAAAAGAAGTCTGGCAGGGATGGGGGCAATGTATGGGGAGAAGGGGGACTCTTATGGACTTGTGTACAGATAAGCATATGCAGACATGCTGCTTCCTGAGCCTGCAGTGCCCCACCTGCACACTCACCAATAGTCTGAGGCATGTGCACCCCCAAAGATCAAGTTTCAAATCCTGGCTCCAAGCATATAGCGAGGCCTTGGCAAGTCTGCAGTCCTCTCTGTTTCATCATAAGATGAAGGATTTCATGGGAGTAGACACACAACAGACCCTTACTTGTAGGCACACTACCTCACAGATACCCACATAGGAAGGTCAGCCTTGGCCTGCCCTACCACGCCCAACCTCAAATTCATTTGTGTTTTGTTTTCTGGGCAGAAGGAAATGTGCCTGCTGCCTGGCACCTGGGGCCAGCTCTAAGCATTGAGGCAAAATGCCACAAGACTGAATTTGTAAAATAAAAGCTATGAGGCCAGGGAGACTGGGAAAGTCAATGTTCCTTTTCCAACTCTTCCCTCTTCTCCCCTCCCTTCTCAGCCCAGGGACAGACTCCTGGCCTAATACCACAGATATTAGAGACCAGCAGTTACTCAGAGCGGAGCTTCTGGGCCATGCAGTCCTGGAGAGCATCCACCTTTTGGACATGCCAGTAATGGCAGTTGCTTTCCCTTTAAAAGGAGCCTGTTTCCTCACCTGAGCCACCCTATGCCCAAGCACTCTGGGAGCTGTGAAGCTATACAACCCTCAGGGCCAGCTGAGAACCTGCCTCTGCAGGAGAGTAAACCCCCATCCTGGGACAGCACCCAATCCACTGACTGGGGAGACAGGGTGCTGTCAAAGGGACAAGCTATATGGTGGGCAGCCAGTCTGGAACCTGGGAAAGGGAGAAGACAATAACCACAGAGGACCCATCTGTGCGCCTGGCTCTTCTGAAGGTAAGGCTGCTTCCTGTCTTTGACTCCCACCCCAACTCCCCTGAGACATCAGGCCAAGTTGCAGGCCTGTCACCACCTCCCCTCCTGTCCAGTAAAGTGGGATAACCACCCTGTCTGGCCACCACAGGGATGTGCATAAGGGCAGTACTCCTGTTGCCCAGACAGAGTTCAAGGACAGTGGAAACCCTAGGGAAGAGAAAGAGAAGAGCAAAGGCAGGGCTCCTCAGAGCGCAGCCAGTGAGAGCCAGCCAATCCTGCCCTAGGGGAAAGGCACATGGCAGACCCTAGAAGGGGGAGACGGAGCCCAACCATCAAATCCAAGACCCTAAATTAGACCTAATCTTCTTGTTGGAACCTGTGTCCTAGTGTCCCCTGTGCTCAAAAAATCCACTTTCAAATAGCCCCACAGAGGTTCCCCAAATTTATAAGCTTGTTAACCACTCATCAGGCAAAAAGGGTGTAGAGAGGTATTATGAGCAAAAGCACTGGCAAGGTGGGCAGGAGGCCTGGACCCATCTCTCTGAGCCTCATTTTCTTCATTTCATCAGGGAAGAAAGCCTGATGCAGTAGTAGCCAGGCCACAGGATGGTCAGCAATTCCCAAGCTGGCTGTGTATGCCCTGTGTATGCCCAAAGCCTGTGGAAAGAGTGAGAGTTCTCCTCTCCCTCTCATTCCTCTCTCTTCCTGAGATTATAATATTCCTCCTTCTGCCTCTCAGTAGAAACATACTCACAAATCTGAGGTTTCCCTGAGCACATCTGGCTGCCACCAAAGGAAGGCCAAAGTGGAGGGGTGGGTAGCTATCCATTTCCAATTTACAAACAAGGATCTGGGTTCAGGGACTTCCGGGGTCACAGGGTTATATGGCAAAGGGAAGGAAGGTGATGGTGGGTGGGGCTTACTGTCCTTCCCACTCCTGTGCGGCAGTTGCCTTCAAACCAGACCCATGGGCAGCGAGTTGGACAAGCTTCGTCTAGATTCTAGACAAATCTCTTTGAAACAATGAGGAAACAGAGGGTCCAAAGGGTCTTGTCATGGTCATATGGTGAGTCATGGCAGAACTGGGACACTCTGCAGTGTCCCCACAGCAGCTGCTATCTCCGACACTAGGTATACAGAGACACACAGAGCAGCCATAGCCAGCCTTTGTACCATCCAGGCAGGCAGCCCTCTTCCCTAGGACTCTAAATTAATTTTACCTATTTCAGAGGTATTAACAGAATCTAAAGGAAGGAAGGGAAAGGAGGTCCCACCCAGCTAAATCAAAGCTGGAAGAGCACTCAACAGTGATCTATTTGGCTTATTCAGTCATTCCATCATCTGATCAAATATTTATCAG
>NW_016819573.1:4552825-4576006 GCF_001698545.2 Rhinopithecus bieti | reverse complement strand
GGGAAGAAAGCCTGATGCAGTAGTAGCCAGGCCACAGGATGGTCAGCAATTCCCAAGCTGGCTGTGTATGCCCTGTGTATGCCCAAAGCCTGTGGAAAGAGTGAGAGTTCTCCTCTCCCTCTCATTCCTCTCTCTTCCTGAGATTATAATATTCCTCCTTCTGCCTCTCAGTAGAAACATACTCACAAATCTGAGGTTTCCCTGAGCACATCTGGCTGCCACCAAAGGAAGGCCAAAGTGGAGGGGTGGGTAGCTATCCATTTCCAATTTACAAACAAGGATCTGGGTTCAGGGACTTCCGGGGTCACAGGGTTATATGGCAAAGGGAAGGAAGGTGATGGTGGGTGGGGCTTACTGTCCTTCCCACTCCTGTGCGGCAGTTGCCTTCAAACCAGACCCATGGGCAGCGAGTTGGACAAGCTTCGTCTAGATTCTAGACAAATCTCTTTGAAACAATGAGGAAACAGAGGGTCCAAAGGGTCTTGTCATGGTCATATGGTGAGTCATGGCAGAACTGGGACACTCTGCAGTGTCCCCACAGCAGCTGCTATCTCCGACACTAGGTATACAGAGACACACAGAGCAGCCATAGCCAGCCTTTGTACCATCCAGGCAGGCAGCCCTCTTCCCTAGGACTCTAAATTAATTTTACCTATTTCAGAGGTATTAACAGAATCTAAAGGAAGGAAGGGAAAGGAGGTCCCACCCAGCTAAATCAAAGCTGGAAGAGCACTCAACAGTGATCTATTTGGCTTATTCAGTCATTCCATCATCTGATCAAATATTTATCAGGCATCTATCTACTTCATGTCAGTCCCTGGGCTGGGTCCTAGGGAAACAGAGATCAATAAGGCATTTGAGTTCCTGCCTTTGAGAAAACCCCTGCCTGATGGAGGAAACAGATGGGGAAGCAGATAACTATGAGGTAATGCAAAAAGTAGAACAACAGGGACGTGTCTGTGGAGCCGAGTGTGTGTGTAGCAAAGTCTTGGAGTGCTCTGTAAAAGGTAAGTCTGGAGGGCTGACAAGCACACATTGGGCAGAGGGGTTCATGGAAAATAAGACAGCGGTGCAGGAGTCCACTACGTTTCACAAACAGGGCATTCAGAGTATCATGGATGAGAAGGGTAGGAAGATGGCCTATACCAACCTTGACTGCCACAGTAGGGAAAAGTGGCTTTCCCCAACTTTTCTGCACAAGCCCAGAAGATTCTCCAGGCAGTCATGGGTCAGCCTTCTGGGTCAGTAGTTTAGTGTGCTCCAAACTCTGCCTCCCTTGCAGACTGATGCTGCCTAAGTTCTTTCTAGACGGCCTGTGTATGCCAGGCTCCTGGCTATAGGAGAGAGACTGGGGACCCACCAGGGCCATGTCTCAGGAATGCCCAGGACCAAAAAAGTCCCTCACAAATTGCTCCCCCACATAGTATACTCAGGCTACTTGGAGAACCAGAGCACTGGGTATAAGTCACTTTTAAATTTTTTCTTTATATTTTATAGACGTAGGGTCTCGCTATGTTCCTCAAGCTTGCCTCAAACTCCTGGCCTCAAGTGATCCTCTCGTCTCGGCCTCCCAAAGTGCAAGGATTACAGGTGTAAGCCACCATGTCTGGTCCATAAGTCACTCTGTTGTCCAGGCTGGAGTGCAGTGGCACCACCAGGGCTCACTGTAGCCTCTATCTCCCCAGATGCAGATGATCCTCCCACCTGGGCCTCTTGGATAGCTGGGACTACAGGCAAACCAGGACACAAGGCTAATTATATTTTTTGCAGAGATGGTGTTTTGCCATGTTGCCCAGGCTGTTTTTGAACTCCTGGGCTCAAATGACTCGCCGGTCTTGGCCTCCCAAAGAGCTGGGATTACAGGCATGAAGAACCGTGCCTGACCCATCGGTCACTTATCTATGATCCTCCTTCCTGATCCCTCAGAGCAATCAACACGGGTGATCACACCCTCTCTCCTTGAAGCTCTGCCCTTGATTTCTCCTGCACAACCTTGCGTGGTTGTCATGATTCTTTGTGAGCTACAGGCTTACCTGCATTTAGCAATGGCTTTGGTCAAGGTTCAGGCCAAGGTACTCTCTTCCAGTGCTCTGCCTTCTTCCTCTTCCAGTGTCAGCCATGCCCACACCCTTAATTACCTCCTATGTACAGATAATTCACAAACAGGTCTCTAGCCTAGTCCTCTCCTCTTAAGCTTCAGATCCTTCAATTCAGCTGCCTACTTGCTATCTCCACTCTTTATCTTGAAACACCTCAAAGGCAACCCCTCAAAACCAAACACTGTCTTCTCTCACCAGAACTCAGGCCTCCTGCCATACCCCCTGGGTCAGCTAAGAGCATCACCATTCAAACAGGTACCCAAAATCCAGACTTCAGACTGATCCTTCGCATCTCCTTCTCTTTCACCAACCCCCATTCCAGCCCTCTGACAAGTCTTACTGGCTTTATTATTCAAAATTAACCATATATTCTGAGCACCTACATGAGAGACATTAAACTAGGTACTTGGAATACAACTACCTCAAGGAGCTTGAATGTGGAAGGAAAAATTAGATATGAGTATTATGTTAGATACCTTAAGTTAAACAGAGTCCACAGACAAATACTATGAGAAGCTGAGAAGTAGAGGATGAAGTAGTTACTACCTCTGATGGGTGGGAAGAGACAATGAGCAACAGCAGCATCTGGCATCCTAACACTCATTTCTTACATATTTACTTTGCATAGACACTGTGTAAAGCTCTTGATAAGATTGCCTTACAAGGATAAAAACTGCCTTATATTTTATTCTTCCAAGTAACACTATGAAGTAGGTATGAGGATCCCCGATTCCCGAGTGAGGAAACTGAGCACAAAGAGGTTAATTAACTTACCTAAGGTGGCAGTTGGTGAGTGGCAAAGCCAACAATACTTCAAAGCCAAGACTGCCTGTACCCTAGACATGTGCTCTGTAATGCCTCAGAATCCTTGTTGGAAGTGGCCAAGCAGGGCCAGCACAGACAGAAGGGGAGGATGGAGAGGACTCCAGGTTGCGTGGTACACTCCTGCTTCACGGTATACGGTATACATTACGGGAGTGGCCGTACATGTATTTTAAGGCCATCTGATTGTCTTCTCTATTAGAGTGCAAACTCCTTGAGAGACTGCACCATGTCTGTCATCTTCAATGCCCCATGCCTACCAGGAACTTAATAAGGTTTTGGGGACCTTATTCAAGAAAAATATAATGAAAGCATCACTGCTATACAACCTGTTCCTGCTCACTAGATAAATGAGGCCCTACTGACCACAGCCCAGCATATCTCCAAGTCTCTCTCTGCTGCCCTGTCTGTATAGAGCCCTCTCACAAGGGAGAGGAAATGGAATGGGTTGGGAGAAGAAATAAAAATCTGGGGTCTCCCTCCTACAAGGAAACAATAGGGGCCTAGGACTCATAGTGGTGGAGGAAGCATCAGAGCAACAGGGGCTGAGGTAGGGAGATGAGTGGGAGAGGGAGAATAGAGGCCTTCCCCTCTGCCACTCCCTGAACCCCATGATGTCTCATCACCCCAACCTTGGCTTCTGCCTCTTTGGTTTCTGTGTTACTGCCACCTCTTGGACGGTAAATGTGGGTTTAGTCCTTAAGCCTCCAACAGAGTAAATCTGTGGGGTTAGAGACGTTCTAAATAATGACTGGAAGTCATCAGGTCAGAGGCCTGCTTGCTGAGACATCCTGCTTCATTCAACAGAATCCATTAGGCTCTCCTGTTTTAGAGCTGCTTGACCCAGCCGCCAAGGCAACTGGCTGCACTCCCTTTGGGCCATGCCAGCCCAAGCCAAGCCACTCTCCTGTCCCCTTTTTGCTTCCTGGGAAATAGGGCCCCAGTGAGTGATCTAGTCTCTGACCTCACTCCAAGGTGCCAGGGATCTCATTCACTCACTGCCTGCCCAGAAAGCCCAGCTTAAATTTTTTTTTTTTTTTTTTTTTTTAAGAGACAGAGTCTTGCTCTGTTGCCCAGGCTAGAGTGCAGTGGCGCGATCTTGGCTCATTACAACCTCTGCCTCCTGGGTTCAAGCAATTATCCTGCCTCAGCTTCCCGAGTAGCTACCACGCCCGGCTAATTTTTGTATTTTTAGTAGAGATGGGGTTTCACCACCTTGGCCAGGCTGGTCTTGAGCTCCTGACCTCGTGATCCACCTGCCTCAGCCTCCCAAAGTGCTGGGATTACAGGTGTGGGCTACCGTGCCCAGCCCAGCTTAAGTTCTTTGAGCTCATCTCCCCTATTGAGAGAGAAGACTACCTTGGATTTCTTTCTCCCAAGTTGAAGTTGAATACCCTATGGTTTTACCTGCTTAGGACAGCTGCTTTCCCAACCTTTACTAGCACACATGATTGTATGGAGCTTCATGCTTCCAGTGTAGACCAGTTCTCAGGCCAGAACCAGGCCATCCTCTTGGAATCAGTCTGGCAACAGACATTCTGTTCTCACTGGAGGGAATGCTCTGTGTTTCACTGCTGGCCTCAAAAGGCCCTCAGCAAAATTCTTAACGAAGTGACATGTTACCTTTTCTAACCTCCTTGGTGGATATGCTAAGAACTCACAAGAAAAGGCCACAGTCCTAGTTAGGATGAACAAGCTAACACAGGCACATTATACTCAATTACTGTTGAAGGGGGAGGAAGTGACTAGGGCAGGAAGAGGGAAGCTGCCTCCAAACAGCTGGTGGACTATCAGGCAGGACAGGGTGACCATAAAATGGGTCTTCAGCACCTCAGAGAAGGACCATCACCCCTGCCCCCATTGCTGCCCAACCTCCCAACTGAGGGAATGGAGTTGTATTCCTTAGCTCACCTCCTGCCCCCAAGTAAGCTGAGAAACCTGTGGGACCTATGGCCAATTAGAGCTCTCCTTTACTCCTTCCTAGGGTTAGTCACCCTGTGAACTCAGGCCCACACTCTCTGGGTCGTAGGCTGAAGTCAAGGTGGGGTTGGAATTCTCCCAGCACACACCCACACCTACACAGCCAGAACCCAGTGTGGTCAATACCCGACTCCTACCACGGGCAAGGCCAAGCCAAGGACACTATAACCCAGGCCCATGCCCTCAACAATCATTTCCCTCAGGACATTTTAACTCAACCATATCCCCAGGTGTCCAAGAAAACAGGAAGCCAACCCCAAAGTGAACTCCCCACCTGTGCCGAGGAAGAACTAAACACACACAAACGAGTGGCCAAACTCGCCATGGCCCAACCCCTCACCAGTCTGGCCAGCTGTTCACTGTCAGGGCTCAGAACATCAGTGAGACCGCCCACTCTCCACCACACCCAAGCCTTGCTGCCTTGCACCCAGGCCCCTTACAGCCTTTGTACGGATCCTTTACCCAACACCTGTGTGCCAGCTGGCAGGTGTAGGGACCCCAGGGGGTAGAATGGGCTGCTACAGGGAGAAAGGCGATTCCGTCTTGGCCCTCAGGCTCAGCCTACAGCACTTTAGGCACAGCTGTCTCCTGCCAGCCCTGGGCATTAGTGGTTTTCTGCATGGTCCAGATCACAAGGTTCTCAGGATCAAGGACTGGGTCACCTCCTTTTCTTGCTTCCCAACTCCAGCCTCCTCTGTGCCAGGTCTGGGCTCAGTAAAAAGGGATGCCAGTCTTCTGCAGGAGCACGCCCTGCCCCGTTTACTCTGCATCCTGAGTCTTGCTGAAGCCAGGGCCACCGGCCAACACCAGGAAGGGCCAGGGCCGGAAGGAAGCAGCAGGGCCTATACACAAAGCCTACATGTGGACTATAAAAAGGAGCTCCTCCCTGCCTCCCCCAGGATGGGCCCGGTTCCTAGGAGGTAAAGAGTGGGGAGAAAGCTAGGACTTAAGCCTGGGCACACAGCCACTGCAGCCTCTCAAAAGCTAGCCAAGCACTACCTCAAAAGGAACTAGTCTTGCAAGGAGGGGTGGGAGAATATTAAGGGCTTAGCCAGGAATGCAAGTAGAGACTCTCCAAGTCCCATCTCTTGGGACCATAGCCTCTCTTAAGGCAACCAACTCCATTGTCCCCACTGCTTCTTCCCCGAAACTACAGAATATTCGGGGACGAACCCCTTCTCACACTTCTTTCTCTACTCTCTAGGGGCTGAAAACACCCGCTAGAGGTCTCTAGGCACCCATATTCCCCACTTTCTCTGGAGACTCCAGCACACCCAGCAAAGCTCTGGGAAGCAGCTGTGATGAGTGGCAGAAGTAGCGAGAAACTCAAACTCTGGGCGGCAGCAGGATACTGTGGCCACAACAGAGTAGGCTCAGCGGGCAGCTCAAGTAGGGGCATGGGTTGGTGGGGAAGGGGGGGAAGCTATGGCAGAGAGATGACAATTAGGCAAGGGCCACACAAAGATACCTATTTCAAAGATGTCAGCCAAGGCAGTCTCTTGACCCACACATGCAGCACTCTACTCTATAACAGCAAAGCCACACTCACCACATGCATCCTAAGTCATAGAAATTAATTCCTTCTAAACCTCCATACTCCAAATCCCTCTCCAGCCTAGTTTGCCCAGGGTGTTCAGGCTCTGTGCAAGAGGCCTCACCCATAATCACTGAGGCCACTCTCCAGGGATGGTGGTGTAGGTCAGCACACATAGCAAATAGGGGAAATTAATGTTCCTTGTTGCCAGCCATTGATATGTGGGCACCTTTTGTTATCACAGCATACCCTCACCTACCCTGACAGAGCAGCCTCTTGCTTATTTCCTTCATAGAACTCACCGAATCCTGTAAGTATTTTATCTGTCTGGCTATTTATCTCCTTTCTGGCTGTATCTACCCTAACCTTATGTCTACTTCTGGTCTCCACAGTGCTTGGCACAGTTAGCAAATGCCAGAGTCTAAAGCCAGGGAAGTACAAGTAGTGTCTCACTTATTCAATGAGCCACTGAGGCCCAAGAAAGCTAGTTTTTTGTTTTTTTAAGGAGAGTAGCTATGGTGAGATGAAACACAAACCAGGCTAGAGATCTACTGCCACCATGAAAAAGTCAGAGGCTGGAGTAATCACATCCAACTCAGCATGCCCAAAACACAGTAGCAAGGCCCACAATAAATGTACGGCAAATTAAGGAGCATATGAATGAATGCACGCTCTTGAGTTGTCATAGAGAATCCTGGAAAAGCCCTTCTCAGGACATCTGGGGCACGGAGCCCCAGGTTCCCATGTTCGAAGTGTCACCACGAACCAGCAAGTCAAGAGGGTGAGGCTCTTCTGTACCCCGTCCCTAAACAGCGGCTACATTCACCCCCATGTAGGAGTGTGGGAAAGGTCTGGGTGGGCCAAGCATCTTGACACCAGGGTTGTGGCAAGGATGAGTGCAGGACGGGTTTTGAAATTGAGTCCAGCTTGTCCACAGATGGAAGCCTAGGCTGGTCAAACACATGTGGCCAGAGGGAAGAAAAACGAAACAAAAAAAAATAACCCTCTGTTCCTACAGAACAGTCTTATTGTCACTCGCACCAGAATGGGAGAATAAACTGAATACTATAGCAGGAATCAGAAATCCCAGGATCTACCATGAACTTGCTATGTGACCTTACCCTCAGGACCTTGGTTTTCTCCTCTGTAAGAGAGAGATAGTAACTCCTGTCCTCCATGGATTCATGGAGCTACTGTGAAGTTCAAACAACACAACAGGTGGGAAAATGTTCCATGAACTCCCAATATACTGTTCAAATTCCAGAGTTTTTTGATGCCCCAGTCCTCTGTGTACAGACTCAGGGAAGGAACACAGAAAGCAAGCAGGAAACAGACTCCTAGCCCAGGTTGTTGGAGCAGCCACTTGTGGCCGAGCTTAGTGGTGGAGAATTGGAGCTCTGTAGTTAACGAAGGTGAGAGTAAAGGAAATGAATACTGTTTTTTTTTTTTTGAGACAGAGTCTCGCTCTGTGGCCCAGGCTGGAGTGCAGTGGCCGGATCTCAGCTCACTACAAGCTCCGCCTCCCGGGTTTACGTCATTCTCCTGCCTCAGCCTCCCGAGTAGCTGGGACTACAGGTGCCCGCCACCTCACCCGGCTAGTTTTTTGTATTTTTTAGTAGAGACGGGGTGAGTTTTCTGTATTTTTTAGTAGAGACGGGGTTTCACCGTGTTAGCCAGAATGGTCTCGATCTCCTGACCTCGTGATCCGCCCGTCTCGGCCTCCCAAAGTGCTGGGATTACAGGCTTGAGCCACCACGCCCGGCCATGAATACTGTTAAGTGGTCACGAAGTGACAAACGTTGTGCTGGGTACTTTTCACATAAAATCTCTTACTCTCATATACAATCTCCCTTATCATTAATATACAGCTCTGTGAGGAGAAATTACTTTTACAGCTAAAGATCAATTTCAGACAGGGAAAAGTAATCTGCCCAAGGTCACAGTAACAGCTGAGACCTGAACCCAAATCTGACCAGTTCTAGCCACAAATCTCCAGGCACTTAAGCTCAATTACCAGCAAGGTGGGACTATGTGGTCAATGGCAGCCCGCAGCCAATCCTCACCCATGGCCCCACCTTGAGTCCTGCCACCTGTAAACATGCTGCTCTGAGAGATTCCCTCCAAGGAAGCACTGTTCCCGTGCTCCTCTAAACAAGGCACTCTACAAGGGGCACCAGAACATTCCCATCCTCCTGTCCCACACCCATCTCTCTTAGGACTCTCCTCAAAGTCTGCAGCAACTTCTCTATTTCTAACAAAACAAGTGGAAAAGGGAAAAAATCAGTCTTCTAATACCAGGCCTTTGCAATCTCAGGCCTCACTCCCTCCCTCCAACTTATCATCTGTGGTCTCCTTGAAGCAACGTCCCACAGGAAAAGGCACAGAGTGAGAAGAGATGCTGTGAGTTAACGGAGACTGACACAGAACAGTGACAGCAGAGGCAGGCCCTACCACATCAAGGCTGTGGCATTAGAGCACTTCCTGGAAGACAAGGTCTCTCCAGATAGCGTCCTGGGCTAGGCACTTACAAATAGGACAGTATCATACCTTCACTCCACAGAAAGGGTTACCACCCAAAGCAGCTGCTTCCAGCCAACTGCCCTGTCTCCCTGCAAAACCAGCAGTGGGAAAGAGCCCTGACAATAGAGGGATTGCTGAGAGCTGCAAGAGAGGATGGGCAGGCCTCCTTGCCTCTGAATCAAAGGGCTTGGTGGCCAGGCACCAGTCCCTTAGGACAACAGGTGCATTCGCTCTCCTCCCCACTAGGTCCTCCTGGGAACTTAATCCTCAACTCTGTCCTGTCAGGGCTCCTACATAGTAAGCACTTACACTGTGCCACACATCATGCTAAGCACTTTATACAGGTTCTCATCAAATCCTCACAAAAACCTTATAAAATAAACACCATTTGATACTATCCCTTTTACAGATAAGCAGCCCAGAGAGGTAAAGCCATATGCTTTAAGGTCACAGAGCAAGTAAGCTGCACAACAGGATTTTAATTCAAGCAGAGTCTAGGGCCCAAATGCTTAACTACTAAGCTCTGTCTCACCCCTCAAGACCCAGCCCTTCTCCCATCCACCACCATGGCATCCCCACCCTGCCTCAGCAAGAAGGTCTTGTCTGGGCCCTCATCAGTTCTCTCCTGCAAACTGGAGGAGCTCACTGGCCTCCCTCCCCAACACCTGCCTGACAAACCACTGCCACTGTGGTCTCCCAGACAGAGGCAAGTCAGTCCCACTATAGCCTCTGCTGACTCCCGCTGCCTCCAGGACTGAGTGTAATCTGCTGGGCACGGTACACCAGGGCTACAGCTGTCTCCAACCAGTCCCAGCCTCCTCTCTACCTCACCAACTCTGTTCCCTACCCCTGCAGGGAGTGATTCCCAGTTCCTCAGCCTCGGCACAGGCAGGTGCCTCAGTAATTCAAGGCCCACCTCAAAGGTCACCTCTCCTTTAATGCTTTCCTGGCAGAGCTCCTCACAGTTCTTGGTAGAGACTTTTATATTATGGTATGTAACACACAGGGTTATAATCACATGCCTCTACATCTGTCTCTTCCAAGAGTTCCTCAATGGCACAAACCATGTCTTAATAAACTTTTGAATCCTTGGTGCCTAGCACTGGGCAAATTGGAGGTATAATAATACTTATTGCAAATATTAATAAATGTGCCTCATTCCAAGAAGCTACCCAGAGCAAAGCTGGTAGCCAAGATCTCTAAACTCCAACTGAATCCTGTGCATCTGTGTACACATACACGCAGAGGCTGGAGAAAAGCTGGAGGTCTTGTGGGTCCCAGGACTGGGTGTGCTCAGCTCCTCCAGTTATCTGTGAAGCAGGCCCTTTTCCTAGGTTCACAGGAAACAGAGGATCCCAGTTGGGCGGGGGGCCTGGAAACCCACACACCAGGGCAAGCCTGGGGTGCTGAGGAAACACTAAAAGGTCTGACTTCCCTTGGAAAAAACTACATTCAGACAGGAAACACACAGGCAGGGATGGCTAGCTCTGGAGATCCGGACATGTGCTCTTGCCCCTCTCCCACTGGGAGTAACAGCCAGTACAAAGAAAACCCTTGATGACACCGGCCTGGGCCTTGCCCTCTCCCGTGCTGTGGGCCTAGCCCTCAGAGCAGACCTCCTGGTGTGGTCTGCTCTCCAGCCACAGGGGTCAAGCCCCAGCCAGCTGGTTCCACTACTACCTCCCTTCTGAGCCCGCCTGCCTCATCAAGGCAGTTAGCTGTTTTCTTCCACCACCCTCACCCACTTCATCAAAGGTACTGCTCACAATTGTCATCGCCTGTTTTCGTTTCCCTAAAAGCAAGCACCCATATTCATTCATCTGAGAGGGCCTGGCATCTAGAAAAGTATCTAGTGAAGAATCAGCCAAAGACAGAAGACTGGGCCCCAGAAGTCCCCAAGGACATGCTCAGTCAGTATTCACAGAGTACCTCCAGTGTCTACACCAGTGTTTACTGGGCCCACAAAGACCCTCAAATGGACAACCTCATTAAACACCAGTCTGAACCATCTCAACTCAGAAGACACCAGAAGAAAAAGTGTGGAGCCAGAGCCTAGAGAGGCTGAGGCTGTCTTGGGATACCAAAGCCAAAGCGGTCTTTGCCCTGTAATGCATGGCCTGAGCACAAAGGTGTCTCACAGAGGAGCCACGTGGATCACAGGGAACATGGTCTTGGGGTTGCTAGTCAGCTACTGACTAGTGAGCTGGCCCCAACTGAGGCCCTGGCACACACTGACACTTACAACACCTTGGGCACAAACGATTCTCCATTTCCATTTCCTCATCTGTAAAATGGGACGAAAGGTCTCGATTGCACTCAGCTGGAACTCTACATAACTGCATTTTATTCATTTATGTCAGTATCTGCAACATAAAAGGCCAAACACCAACCTCGTTCCTGTCATATCACCAGGACAACCAAACTTGTCAACACCTAAGCACTTCCCCACCCCGCCTTTGAGCCAAATGACCACCCTAGAAATCAGCAGGTGTCAGCTCCATTTCACAAGTGCTGACGCGAGAGGGCACAGAGTCAGGGCAGAAGTAGGTCTTACATATGAGTGCTCCTTAAACCACACTGTCTCTCCCTCAGGTCCACTGACACCCTGAAGGTAGCACAGTGTCTCTCTCTTTGGTCGGGCTTCAGGCACTGCTGGTACCCTGGTAGGGTCAGCAGGAAAGGCCAGATATCTGAGGCACTTGGGCAAGAGTCCAGGTGGCAGAAAACCCGGCTGGCAGTCCAACCTCCTCAGAGGCCACAGGAATCAGAACCTACCAACAAGGAGAGCCCATGAATGGACAGAAACAGGGCAGGCTTCAGTGGAAGCCTCCATTAGTAAAGTCTGAACACACAGGCATCAACCAGACTTTTCATCCAGGCTCCTTTCAATTTGAGTCCCCAAAATTCAAGACCCAGGATCCTCCTACATCCTCTGCCTACCCTCCAGGCCTGTCAAATCCTAGCTAACTGATGAGATCACTGAATGTGTACACCTCTGGCTGACCCACCTGCTCACTCCTGGGTAGGGGGTTATCAGGTCCTCTGTAGGCCTGCCTCCATCCCCCAAAGACCTGAGGCATGATAGATCATCCCCTCTCTGCACCCCTTTTCTGTTCAGGCCCCAACTTACAAACAAGAAAGGTCACATCCAGGAGTCAAATGTGCACAACTCCAAACACTTTCTCTACAGAAACACTGTTTTACATGGTGGGTGGGTGAGTGGGCACATGGGTTGAGGCAAAACAAAACCGTTTCCTGCCTTTTTCTGAGTAGCAATCTAAGTGAAATGTGAATTTGGTCACCGTCCTCCTTCCTTCCTGCACCTTCACCCTCACCTCCAGCCACACCTCACCCCCTCACCATTCCCAGTTGAGGGTCTTCAAGGGCAGCCATGGTCTATTGTTAATGTTATTACTAATAACAGCTCACATTTATTAAACATTTATGTGTCAGACAATGCTAGATGTTTTTACATGAATTGTCTCATTTGATCCTGGAGCAACCATATATAGTGGATATATTATTACCCCCATTTTACAGATGAGGATATCAAGGCTCAGAGAAGGTAAGTAACTGGCTGGGAAACATACAACAAATACATGGGCTTCGAATCCAGACTTGCCATCAACCACTGTGCTACATTTATTGCCTGCTAATATGCATGACTTAAAATGCAGTCTGTTACCCAGGAGACCTCTGAGAACTTCCAGCCAGTGCCACCAACTCAACACAGCATAGGGAGCAAGGAAGGGGACCATGCCTGGAGTCTGATGCCTGAGTGATGTTCCCAGGGTTATCTCAGCTCTTTGCAGTGCCTATCCTTCCTCTACTTTGGAATCCACAGGCTCTCAAGTCACTAAAATGTTCTCCCAGTGCCTGACGGGGTCAGTGGGGGCACTGAGGAAGGCGGCTGCCATTTCTAAGTTGAGCAGCTGCGTTAGATCTGTGTCAGATCTGGAGTTTGTAGCTGAGGATGGCTGGCTGCCTCACCACAAGACCTTCCTTCCTCCCAATCTCCTCAACCATCTACACACATGCACACCATACCCACGAAGGTTTGTAGGACCCTCCGTTGGGGTGTCACTTCCTGATCCCCCTCCTTCACACAGACCTGGTTCTGAGCCCGGGTCTCTCTAACCCCAGTCTCCGGGGGTCCCTGCAAGAAGCAACCTAGTCTGGAGTTGCAGACACACCATCTCTTCACACTGAGAGGCGGGGGAATGGAGGGCAAAGCAGAGTGCCCATCCGACCACAGCACAGGCACGCGCTAAGTGGAACAACTCTCAAAGATCTGGGGTTTTTCAAAATCCCCCAACTCCCTTCTCCCACTAGTGACCAGCACAAAAGCAGCCAAGCTCAGGCCTGGGAAGGCGAAAAGGCAGGAAACCAAGAGAAGCCGCTCCCGCTCCCTGAAGCCACCGGACAGAGGACAAAGGGCTAGACTCCAAACTAGCTGCACTCCTGAGAAGAGTACCTGACTCCAAGGCGCTGGGGCAGGCCTTTATGGGGCCCATCTCCCGGGAACGGAGATCTCCCCTCCCTGCTTCCCAGGGCAAGGGGAGTCCCTGTTCTGGCACTGAGTGTCTGCCCACCCACATAGGCCTCCAAAACTCAGCTTTGGGACAAAAGTAGCATTAAAAACAAAAAAACAGCCACTGCCTTCTCTCAGGCTTCTCCAAACCAAACAAGACCACCTTCCTCCCTCTCCCCCAGAGGGAGATGAGTAGGCCCGGCTCTGCTCCAAGACCAGCCCTACCCAACATCTGCCTAAGTTCTACTTAGGGAACCCAAAGGTTCCTTTGCAAACAAGAGCCCAGCCTGGGGGCCCGGAGTTTCACAGACTGCTCTTTCTGGAAAAAGAGTGGTGGGCGGGGACCGTCTGGTCAGGCCCCAGGTTCCCGTGCTGGGTTGGGGCCTCTGCCTTAGCTCCCCTCAACGATGCCGCCACCACTCCCAGAGTCTGGGGGGGCCCGATGCCTGCACCGCAGATCTCCAGCCCGCGAGGATTTTTAGGCCTCAGGGCAAAGCTCCTGGAACACTCCCCCCAGCTGGGGAGGGGTGTCCTGTCAGGTGACCGAGGACCCGGATGCCCCCCGCCCCAGTGACCACCCGGGACGAAGCGGGGCGGGGTCCGGAGGGGTGGGGAAGGCCCGAAAGTTTGCCCAAGTCGCTGGGGCGGCCGGCCGGGGCGCAGGCAGTGGGGCCGGGCTCCCACGACCCCAGCGCGCGGCAGGCCCAGGCAGGAAGGGGGCGCACTTACTGGCCCCCTCTATCTTGTCGGCGCCCCGGCTCCACGTGATCTGGCGCGTCTCCAGCTTGACCTGGAAGGTCTTCCGCTCGGGTCGCTGCGACTTCTTGGAGTAGAACAAAGTCATGACGGTGCCCACCTCGAGGCTGCGGCAGAGGTGCAGCACCTCGGCGTCCGAGGGCGCGCCGGGCCCGCAGCCGTTGGCGCAGGGGGACGCGGCGCCCGCCATGGCTCCGACGCTGGGTGCGGCGACGGCACAGGCCGGGACGGCCCGGGAGCAGGCGCAACGACGGGCGGCTGAGGTTGGGGCTGAGGCTGAGGCGGCCGGACGAGCGGACCCGGCGGCGGCTCCTGGCAGGCGGAACGGGCGGGCCTGAGCGCGCGGGGCGGCCCTGAGGCCCCGCCCCGCTCGCGCGTCGGGAACAAAGGCGCCCGCGCACCCGTGGGGGAGGACCCCCGCCCGCCGGCCCGCTCTGCGCCTGCGCCCCACGACCCCCAGACAGGCCGCAGGCGGGGACGGAGGCGCGATGGTGGCGGGAGCGCGCGCCGTTCCCGGTCGACCCACCCAGCCCTCAGTCCCGCAGAGTTTTCTCACGCGGCCCCGGACACAGCCCGGCGGCCACGAGCGGCCCTGTCACGCACGGCAGCCCCGCCCACAGGCCGCAGGCCCCGCAGCCGGCGCGTCAGTCAGGCGTACTCGCACGGGCGTCCGCCAGCCCGTGGTCCCACACAGACGCAGCCTCCGCGTCCCGAACACCGCCCATGCAGCGACCAGGACGGGACGCGAGGAGGTGACGCGTCCTCCGGGCATGCCTGGCCAAACCCAGTTACCTGGGCGGGCTTCCCAGCGAAGGGAGCCAGGCCGGGCCGCCTCACACCGGCGGTGGCAGCGGGTTCTCCGCGCGCCCTCTCCTGAGAGGGGCGGGGGCGGGGCCGCCTGCGGATTGGCCGCAGGCACTGATGGACAGCCGACATGTCCCGCCCCCCCGGCAGCGTGGGGCTGGCCCCTGGCCGCTCTTGGGACGGGCAGACCCACGTCTGTCTGTTCCGCCTCTGCTGCCAGGGTGGCCTTCAGTGGTCCTCTCGTTCGGAGAGTTTCCCCCAAGCCCCTTGCAGGGAGGGGCGTTAAGTCCGCGGCCGCGCTATCCAGCGGCCTGACCTGCAGCTCCCAGGGCCTTTGTGTCTGTCCCTCGCATGGGCCGCTGTGCGCTCCGTCCCCACGCGGCGGGACTCGAGTCTGATCTGGGGCGCCCCTCCTGCAAATGCTCTCCTGAACTTTGGTTTTCCCCGTCTTTCCTCCTCCTCCTGTGGCCGCTGCCTCTCAATCTCAGAAGCTTCTCTTCCTCTGCACTCAGTGCTAGGCCAGATCCCAAGGCGACCTGACCTTTCCCCTGGCTTTACCCACCACACAGGCACCGATGACTCCAAACCTGCATCTCCCCTCGTTCCAGGCCTCAGCATCCCACTGCATGTTCCACATCCCCCCACCTTAGACAGCTCACCTTCCCTCCCCAAACGGTTCCTTCCAGTCTTCACTTTCTCAGAACGTGGCGCTAAACTCCTCTAAGTTGGAAGGCCAAAAACCTTTCAGATAACTTTGATTGCTCCCTCTGCCTCACCTCCAATCCATCAAGATCTGTTCACTGAACCCACAAACTGAAGGCCCCATCTCCTGTCACCCAGACTATTCACTTCGGTTTTGCCTGGATCTATTCTCCATGCTTTAAATCTTTACAATGAAATTAAATAATGATCCCCTACATCCAGCCTAAAACCCTCCTTGAATTCCTATTGCACCTAAAATCCACACTCGCTGCTTGGCCTAGCAGGTTCTATATGACCTGTCCGTCTCACCAGTTTCATCTCTCACAAGTGCTCCTTCACTCTCCATTCTCCAGCCACAAGGCCTTTTTCTGGTTATGGAATAATTCATACTCTTCGTCTTTCTGAAGCCATTCTTGAAACTCACCCCTGCAATCTATCTGCCCCTGTCAGCACCGCCAAAATTGAGGACACCAACGGTCGCGGTGGAGTCTGATATGTTGAGCCAGGCAGTGGGTCGGCTGCCAGACACAGCAGGACAACTTACTGCATTTCAGAGGTGAGAAGCCCAACAGAGCTTCCAGCTGATGCCAGAGAAAGAGCCAGGCTTCTTGGGATTTGTGAGATAGTAGGACTAGACTAGAGTTTGTAAGTATGTAAGAGTGTGTGCTCAGGCAACCTACTCAGCTGGATAGTGACCTGGGGCTGCTGCTTCTGACTTTGTCTTGCTGTAGTAGAAACTTGTGTGTTACGTTGATTTCCTCAAGTGCATCCCCTAAGAAGCTCACAATTCAGCATGACTTTGAGACACTGTCTTAGCCAGCTTCTGTGGCCTAGGGAGCGGTGGGGTAGCTGAGATGGACTGCCACCTAGTGGCAGGCCTTTACGTGGGCGGGAGGGAGCTAGCATAGACCCTGTGCTGAAGGCGTGCACCTGTGGTCACACCTGATCCTCATAATTATCCTCTAATGAGGAATGATGGTCTGCAGTTTACTGATGAGAAACAGAGATTCAGAGAAGTTCTACAATTTGCCCCAAAGCCCCATAACTAACATAACTAGGTGGGAATTAGAACCAAGTCGACCTGACTCCATGAGTTTTCTGCCTCACAGGAGATCCACTGGCTTAGGTAAGTCCTGGTGGTCAGTAGTCAGTGGACGTGGAGGCTCTCTGGTTAATCAGCATGGGTGAGGGGAGGCATGCTCACTGCTGGCCTAGGGCACAGGGAATCCAGCAGAACGTGAATGCTCACAGAGTGTGGCTTGAACTGGCTTAGGCTTAAAGTTCTGTGGACCCTGCTCTTCCCTGTGTTGGGCCTTGACAACATGAGTTAGGAGCACAAGAGAGACCCAGTGCCAGCTCTCCGGGAGTTCAGACATTAAACACTCTGTTATATAAAGACAATTGTGATGAGGGCTAGGAGGAAAAACATTGGGTCGAGATCTCTTCAGATCTCAGCAGAGGTCTAAAGGAAGTGAGTCAATGGTGAGGTGAATTATTAAAGGTGGGTTGGAGAAAAGTACATTCCAAGTAGAGGTAACAGCGTGTACAAAGGCCCTGAGGCCAGGAAGAGGTTGTGGAATTTAGGGTTACAAAGCTAGAGTTTCCTGACTGAGGAGGGGATAGGGAGTGATGAGGCCAGGAAGGTGGGCAGGGGCTGAATGGGGCCCCTCTCTGGCTGTCTGATCCTGTTTTTTACAGGAGGCACCCTCCTAAGTGCTGCAGCCCTCACTGAGCTTCCCGTGCTGACTCAGGCAGCCTGTGGGCTCTGATACACTTTTTAAATCTGTTTCTCCATTTTTGGGGGAGCTTCCCAACGTGCAGGGTAAGTCTTCCTTGCTTTTACTTTTGCATCTGGGGCTGGACCTCCAGGGGCTCAAGAAATCCCTGCCAACAAGAGCTTGAGTTTTCAGCCCGTTGCCAGGCCTGTAATCAGGGAACAGGGCCCATTTCCTCCTGGGACTTCTGGGCCAGCATCCCAGGCCTCAGGTGCCTCCTTCCACCAAAGGAGGTGCAGGAAGAACAGGGCATGCAGAGGGTGTGGTCTGTGTGGGCTTCCCCCAGCTCAGCATATATATGGGTGCGTGGGTGTGAATGGCAATACGTGCAGCTGCACTGTCTGGGAGGAGCAGCCCAGCACCCACACAAGGCACACGCCTGTGACGTCACCCAGGCTAGCCCTGCTCAGGCCTATTTCTGTGAGCATGCATGCTTCAGCATGCCTTGGCCTACTCTACCTGTGCCCGTGCCCAGAGTCTGGGGAGAGTCCCAGCCCAGCTGCCCCTCGGGACCTGTGGGTTTGGCCTCACAGGTGTTTATTAAATGACCACTTAGAACAGTGGTTGGCGTATAGTAAACACTATGGAACTGCTTTATCCACATTGGCTCATTTCTTCCTCATTACAGCCCTATAAGTGCTCTTATTACCCCCATTTTCCAGATGAAAAAACTGAGGCACAGAGCTAAAAGGCAGGATTGAAACCCAGGTAGTCTGGCCCCAGAGTCAATGCTGTTTTGCTTCCCATGTATGTATGAACACTTTATTGTATATCCTCTCTCCTTTGTAAAATACCCCTACCTGATGTATTTTCTCTTTTTTTTTTTTTTTTTGAGACAGAGTTTCTCTCTCGTCACCCAGGCTGGTGTGCAATGGCGCAATCTCGGCTCACTGCAAACTCCATCTCCCAAGTTCAAGCAGTTCTCCTGCCTCAGCCTCCTGAGTCTGTTTTGATTCAGTGCTGTCACAGGTTGGGTTCTTTGGATGCGGACTCGGTGACAGGTTAGTGTGCAGCATGTTTATTAGGGAGTGCTCCTGGGATCAACACTCGGCGAGGTACTAGAAAGAAACAGGAGTGGGCACAGGGCAAACTAAATGGAGACGCAGGCCTGATGACAGTCTCAGCCAACCCCCAGGATCTCTGTTGTCTGGCACTAGCCTGGAAAGGAGTTGTAATGTCCTGGGAAGAGCCTAGCCTGGGCCAGACGGCACTCTGCAGCCAAGGTGATCTTCGAGGGGCTGGCAGCTAAAGATTTTCTGCTGATAGCTCTCCCAATAGTTGGGTCAACAAGTCCTTCCTTGAAGGGGATCTGGGTGGCACATTGCTATGCCTGCCACAAATGTATTCTTTTTCAGCCCTTTAAAAAAAAGTTTTGAGTACTTAAAAATAGAGAACAAAATATAGAAATAGGAGATGAGATTATAAGGAGGAGGATGATAATATGGTTTATGGGTTAACGTAGCTGATGTGATTGAGAATTAAACATGGCTGAGCTTCCTGATAGCCAAAACAATAACACTTTCTATTCTATTAACGGGTTCTTTGGAGTAAAAAAAATTCTGGGGTTAAATTATAAAAGAAGTTTCTCAGCTGGATACTTATTTAATTGAAATAGTGGAGAATGTTCTCAACTGATTAATAGCAAATGCTGATGCCGTTTTCATTTGTTCCTTGTAATGGCCTTAAGTGAATATCAAAGGCATAATATACAAGTATAGTGTATAGCTCACTGAAGCCCTTTTCACATTAGAAGGGAGCAGATTTATAGTCTTGCAGTGTCTAATTTGATCCATGTATAAAACATTGTCCTTTTCCTTTAAACCATTCTTTTTTTTTTTTTAACTCTTATTGCCCAGGCCAGAGTGCGGTGGCGCAATCTTGGTTCACTGCAACTCCCGCCTCCCGGGTTCAAGCAAGTCTCCTGCCTCAGCCTCCTGAGTAGCTAGGATTACAGGCACGTGCCACCATGCTCAGCTAATTTTTTGTATTTTTAGTAGAGACAGGGTTTCATCATGTTGGCCAGGTTGGTCTCGACTCCTGACCTCAGGTGATCCACCTGCCGCAGCCTCCCAAAATGCAGGGATTACAGGTGTGAGCCACTGCACCCAACCTAAACCATTCTTTAATTTTTAGTCAGTTTCTCATGTTAGACTTCTGAACAGCCCCTCCTCTGGGTTTGTGAGCCAGCCTGCACCTCAGCATACAGCCAGTATTACTTCCTAAGAACTAACAGTGCACCTTGAACTCCACCCACAACCTGCTGTTTAGGCTCCTGACCCCTGGCCCCCAAATCTGTCTATGGCTCCAACTTAGTCGTCAGGCCTCACACTTCTTAGGTCATGTCCACCTGCTTTCCTCCTCACCTGGGATGTATTATCTGTCCCTCAAGAGCCTCGTGTTTTCTCTCAAGGCAAAATCACACCTGGCTCAGCTGTTCCCAGGGACTGCTCTCTCCATCAACCTTGGTGTATCTGCTGATTGGCCCCTGTAGTGGGACCCAGATGTTGAGGTTCTCCAGCTGGGCTGCAGATGTACCTTCTTCTGAAAGGTGGCAGGGACACTGTGATTGCATCACTGAGGCGACATATGGCAATAAAGAGAATGGGAAAGTCCTTGCCAGCTACTGGCCCAGGCCAGGGCAGACCTGCACTTGTCTGTTTTTCTCTCTCCTCCTTGCAACACGCTTCACTGATGCGTCCTCTAGAGCACTAGGACAGCAAGCTGAGTCAGAACAAGTTCCCACTCCAGCAGTGGGTACAGAAATGCCAACAGACCATGACAATTCAGTGTGATGGGAGCCCCTGGAGCACTGAGAAGGGCCACTTGGCTTTATTGAGACCTGTTGGTGTTGTGGAGATAGAGCAGAGTGAGAGACTATACGCCTGAAAGAGATGTGGCCACTCCAGATACAAGGCAAACACTCATTTTCATGATAGGGTCACTCCAAGTTGTTTTGTGGGTTATTATTAAGTTTTTGCAACTAAAATATAAACATTTTTAGAGACGCAAATGTCCACATATAATAGTTTATTTAGTTACATGTACATACTTTAAGTCACATATTTAAAACAATGTATTGATTCATGAATATTGATTTTTCACACACTCACATTTTCAGTAAATTATATTCAACTCTTTATATGAATCTTGGATTTCTGTATTTTCACCACAAGTCGCTTTTTAAGTCATCTAATAGAATCTCTCAAAGCACATCATCACTTTCCCTCTCTTCTAAGTTTGAGAGAGAGCAAACAACCTTTTTTTTTTTTTTTTTGAGACAGAGTTTCACTCTTGTTGCCCAGGCTGGAGTGCAATGGCGCGATCTCAGCTCACTGCAACCTCCGCCTCCCAGGTTCAAGCGATTCTCCTGCCTCAGCCTCCCGAGTAGCTGGGATTACAGGTGCACACCACCACACCCGGCTAATTTTTTTGTATTTTAGTAGAGATGGCGTTTCACCATGGCCAGGGTGGTCTTGAACTCTTGACCTCAGGTGATCCACCAGCCTTGGCCTCCCAGAGTGTTGGGATTACAGGCATGAGACACTGTGCCCGGCCAACTTTTTTTACTTAAAATTTTTTTTTACTTAAAAAATAATTTTGTTGAGGAATAATTTACATATAAATACATCCATTTTAAGTGTAAAATTTGTGCTTTGACAAATGTATACCCTCATGTAACCTCCACTCAATCAAGATAGAGAATATTTCCATCATCCCAACATGTTTCCTGGTGCCCCTTTGCAGTCAGTCTCCTGCGTCCCCATCCAGCAACCACTGACTGACTTTCTATCACTACAGATGAGTTTTGCCTATTCTGCAATTTCACATAAATGGATTCATACAGTATGTACTCGTGTCTACGTTCAGCATAATGTTATTGAGATTCATCCATGTTACAGCAAAGAGAATACTTTCTGAATTAGTATGTGATGTTATCACTGAAAATTGTAACCTAAGCATAATTACCTTTTAGTATAACATTAAAATATTGCTTTTTTCCCCTCAATTCCTCTATGGATATATACTAATAATCTTCAAAATAACCAGTTACTGTATTGCTTTAAACATGTTATGAAATATCTCTGCTGGGCATAGTAGCTCACACCTATAATATCAGCATCTGGGGAGGCTGAGACAGGAAGATTGCTTGACCCCGAGAGTTGGAGACCAGCCTGGGCAACATAGTGAGGCCTTGTCTCTAAAATATAAAATAAGAAAATTAGCCGGGCATGGTAGCATGCACCTGTAGTCTCAGCTCTTCAGGAAGTTGAAGTGGGAGGATTGTTTGAGCCCAGGAGTTCAAGGCTGTAGTGAGCTATGATCACACCAGTGTACTCCAGCCTGGGCAACAGAGGTGAGACCCTGTGTCTAAATAAAAAAGACATTTTAAAGAAAATCTCGGCCAGGTACGGTGGCTGGGCCGGGTGCAATGGCTCACACCTGTAATCCCAGCACTTTGGGAGCCTGAAGTGGGCAGATCACCTGAGGTAAGGAGTTCGAGACCAGCCTGGCCAACGTGGTGAAACCGTCTCTACTAAAATACAAAAAAAATTAGCATTACAAGTGGCACATGCCTGTAATCCCAGCTACTCAGGAGGCTAAGGTAGGAGAATCGTTTGAACCTGGGAGGCAGAGGTTGCAGTGAGCCGAGATTGCACCGCTGCACTCCAGCCTAGGCAACAGAGCAAGACTCCATCTCAAAAAAAGAAAAGAAAATCTCAAATGTGTCTAAGTGCATAGTATAGTGAATGCCCACATACCCATCATCTAGCTTCAATAAGGAATTAGTGGCCACTCTTGTTTCATGCCAAATTCCACCCACTAACCCCTCCCATATTACTTTGACCCAAACCTCAACTCTGTCATATTATCCATTACTATCTCAGTTCTTCTAAAAGACTGGTATGTGTGTGTGTGTAGATAGAATCTCACTCTCCCCTAAGCTGGAGTGCAGTGTTACAGTCTTAGCTCATTGCAGCCTTGGGCTCCCGGGCTCAAATGATCTTTCTGCCTTGGCCTCCCAAACTGCTGGGATTACAGGCATGAGCTATTGCTCCTGGCCTAAAAGACTCCTTTAAAACACTTGTGTGGGCCAGCCAGGCACGGTGGCTCATAGCTGTAATCCCAGCACTCTGGGAGGCTGAGGCGGGAAGATCACAAGGTCAGGAGTTCCAGATCAGCCTGGCCAACATGGTGAAACCCCATCTCTACGAAAATACAAAATTAGTTGGGTGTGGTGGCAGGAGGCTGAGGCAGGAGAATGGTTTGAACCCAGGAGGCAGAGGTTGCAATGAGCCAAGATCATACCACTGCACTCCAGCCTGGGTGATAGAGCTATACTCCAACTCAAAAAAAAACAAACAAAAAAACAAAAAAACCAAAACACACACAGTACAATTATAAAATCTAAAAAAGGCTTTGCTATTTAGTGATCTCTAAGAGGCTTGTTTAAATGGAATTCTTGGGATTGTGAAAATAATTACTAAGTCTGTGTTAAATTTCTTTGTCTCCTTGTTTACTGATTTTTGTCAGGGGACTACTTATAAGCATCCAAAACTGGCCTGAGGTCATTTCAGGGTAATATGTTTTCTCTAAAAAGTGCTTTTTGGTTCAAAACAAGTTGACAGTGTCTCATTATTTGAGGAGTTTCTAAGGAGT
>NW_016819573.1:4509472-4552487 GCF_001698545.2 Rhinopithecus bieti | reverse complement strand
GATCTCAGCTCACTGCAACCTCCGCCTCCCAGGTTCAAGCGATTCTCCTGCCTCAGCCTCCCGAGTAGCTGGGATTACAGGTGCACACCACCACACCCGGCTAATTTTTTTGTATTTTTAGTAGAGATGGCGTTTCACCATGGCCAGGGTGGTCTTGAACTCTTGACCTCAGGTGATCCACCAGCCTTGGCCTCCCAGAGTGTTGGGATTACAGGCATGAGACACTGTGCCCGGCCAACTTTTTTTACTTAAAATTTTTTTTTACTTAAAAAATAATTTTTGTTGAGGAATAATTTACATATAAATACATCCATTTTTAAGTGTAAAATTTGTGCTTTGACAAATGTATACCCTCATGTAACCTCCACTCAATCAAGATAGAGAATATTTCCATCATCCCAACATGTTTCCTGGTGCCCCTTTGCAGTCAGTCTCCTGCGTCCCCATCCAGCAACCACTGACTGACTTTCTATCACTACAGATGAGTTTTGCCTATTCTGCAATTTCACATAAATGGATTCATACAGTATGTACTCGTGTCTACGTTCAGCATAATGTTATTGAGATTCATCCATGTTACAGCAAAGAGAATACTTTCTGAATTAGTATGTGATGTTATCACTGAAAATTGTAACCTAAGCATAATTACCTTTTAGTATAACATTAAAATATTGCTTTTTTCCCCCTCAATTCCTCTATGGATATATACTAATAATCTTCAAAATAACCAGTTACTGTATTGCTTTAAACATGTTATGAAATATCTCTGCTGGGCATAGTAGCTCACACCTATAATATCAGCATCTGGGGAGGCTGAGACAGGAAGATTGCTTGACCCCGAGAGTTGGAGACCAGCCTGGGCAACATAGTGAGGCCTTGTCTCTAAAAATATAAAAATAAGAAAATTAGCCGGGCATGGTAGCATGCACCTGTAGTCTCAGCTCTTCAGGAAGTTGAAGTGGGAGGATTGTTTGAGCCCAGGAGTTCAAGGCTGTAGTGAGCTATGATCACACCAGTGTACTCCAGCCTGGGCAACAGAGGTGAGACCCTGTGTCTAAATAAAAAAGACATTTTTAAAGAAAAATCTCGGCCAGGTACGGTGGCTGGGCCGGGTGCAATGGCTCACACCTGTAATCCCAGCACTTTGGGAGCCTGAAGTGGGCAGATCACCTGAGGTAAGGAGTTCGAGACCAGCCTGGCCAACGTGGTGAAACCGTCTCTACTAAAAATACAAAAAAAATTAGCATTACAAGTGGCACATGCCTGTAATCCCAGCTACTCAGGAGGCTAAGGTAGGAGAATCGTTTGAACCTGGGAGGCAGAGGTTGCAGTGAGCCGAGATTGCACCGCTGCACTCCAGCCTAGGCAACAGAGCAAGACTCCATCTCAAAAAAAGAAAAAGAAAAATCTCAAATGTGTCTAAGTGCATAGTATAGTGAATGCCCACATACCCATCATCTAGCTTCAATAAGGAATTAGTGGCCACTCTTGTTTCATGCCAAATTCCACCCACTAACCCCTCCCATATTACTTTGACCCAAACCTCAACTCTGTCATATTATCCATTACTATCTCAGTTCTTCTAAAAGACTGGTATGTGTGTGTGTGTAGATAGAATCTCACTCTCCCCTAAGCTGGAGTGCAGTGTTACAGTCTTAGCTCATTGCAGCCTTGGGCTCCCGGGCTCAAATGATCTTTCTGCCTTGGCCTCCCAAACTGCTGGGATTACAGGCATGAGCTATTGCTCCTGGCCTAAAAGACTCCTTTAAAAACACTTGTGTGGGCCAGCCAGGCACGGTGGCTCATAGCTGTAATCCCAGCACTCTGGGAGGCTGAGGCGGGAAGATCACAAGGTCAGGAGTTCCAGATCAGCCTGGCCAACATGGTGAAACCCCATCTCTACGAAAAATACAAAAATTAGTTGGGTGTGGTGGCAGGAGGCTGAGGCAGGAGAATGGTTTGAACCCAGGAGGCAGAGGTTGCAATGAGCCAAGATCATACCACTGCACTCCAGCCTGGGTGATAGAGCTATACTCCAACTCAAAAAAAAACAAACAAAAAAACAAAAAAACCAAAAACACACACAGTACAATTATAAAATCTAAAAAAGGCTTTGCTATTTAGTGATCTCTAAGAGGCTTGTTTAAATGGAATTCTTGGGATTGTGAAAAATAATTACTAAGTCTGTGTTAAATTTCTTTGTCTCCTTGTTTACTGATTTTTGTCAGGGGACTACTTATAAGCATCCAAAACTGGCCTGAGGTCATTTCAGGGTAATATGTTTTCTCTAAAAGTGCTTTTGGTTCAAAACAAGTTGACAGTGTCTCATTATTTGAGGAGTTTCTAAGGAGTAAAATTTTTTCAGAAAAAAATTAAATTTTATGGTATTGAGGAGACGATTTTGGAGTAATTTACTGGGTGTGGAAATGAGAGGAATGAAGGATGGTGGCTACCTTAGTTTTTGGGTTGGGGGACAAAGGATCTGGTGCCCTTCCCTGAGTTGTGAAGCCCAGGCCCAACAAGATTGGGGTGGTAGGTACTGAGCTCAGTTCTAGAGACGCTGAGATTGAGGTGCCCGTGGACATGCCCTGCAGAGGTGTAGTTGACAGTATGAGTCTGGAGCTTAGAAAAGGGCTCTGGCCGGGCGCGGTGGCTCAAGCCTGTAATCCCAGCATTATGGGAGGCCGAGACGGGCGGATCACGAGGTCAGGAGATCGAGACCATCCTGGCGAACACGGTGAAACCCCGTCTCTACTAAAAAATACAAAAAACTAGCCGGGCGAGGTGGCGGGCGCCTGTAGTCCCAGCTACTTGGGAGGCTGAGGCGGGAGAATGGCGTAAACCCGGGAGGCGGAGCTTGCAGTGAGCTGAGATCCGGCCACTGCACTCCAGCCTGGGCGACAGAGCGAGACTCTGCCTCAAAAAAAAAAAAAAAAAAGAAAAGGGCTCTAGGCTAGAGAGAAAGAGGTGTCATCACCTTTAGGGGCAAATGAAATCAGCTACGCTGACAGAAGAATCTTGGCACTTAGGGCCTGATAGAAGAGGTGACTCAGAAAAAGCCTGATAGGGACCAGGAGGAAAATCAGGAAAGGTTGGCATTATGAAAACCAGAGAGAAGGGAGTGGTCACATATTGAATGATTCCATTTACATGAAATGTTCAGAATGCACATTTAGAAAGGTTAGTGGAGGCTGGGAGTGGTAATGGGGATTAACTGTAAGTGAGCATGAAGGATCTTACAGGGAGATGAAAATGTTCTAAAATTGATTTATGGTTAATAGTTGTACCACTCAGCAAAGTTACTAAAAATCATTGTACCCTCAAAATGATGGAAGGAGCGGTCAACAGTGTCCAGTGCCACAGAGACCCTAAGATGCAGAATGGAGAGCCCATGTACTGGTTTGGTCATTTAGTCATTGGTGATAAGTGGTCAGAGTGAAGAGAAGGAATTGGGGGCTCATGGGACAGAAGCTAGTTGCAGTGGGTGGGGGAATGACTGGATGGTGTAGATGACTCATTGCAGGTGCTTGTTTGGGAAAAAAGGGAAAGTAGTGGCTGGAAAGGGCTGAGGGTTGTGAAGGGTTTTTTTTCATGTTTTAATGTAGCAGAGATCTGAAATTTGACAGCTTTTGGCAGGGAGAATGGACACACAGGACTTGCTGGCCAGATTTGGGGGATGGGAGGTGAAGGTGAGGTAAAAAAAGAGGAGCCAAGTCAGCACACAGATATCTGGCTTGCGTAGCACGTGGAAGCCGTTTGCCCACACCGAACTCGGGCATCATAGAAAGGCCTGATGGGAGGAAGTTTCTCAGACCTTGCCCATCTGGCCTGTTCTTGGACGTGGCTGGAAGTAAAACCTACTGGACTAGGCAAGGGGATAAGTTTACTCTTGACTCCTGGGGTCAGGCATCCTTCAAGGCCCTTTACATCTAGCCCCCACCTACCTGTTCAGCTTCTTTTCTCATCCCCAGTGGCCAGGTCGGCTTCCCATTCTCTGGCTTTGGTCTCCCAGGCCTGCTGCCACCGTTTGAGATGCCCTTCTCAGTTGTGTTGAGCAGCATCTTGTTCCCCAGCATCTGCCCTCAGACTTGCAAGGGAGGTCCTTGCCAGAGAGGTAAGCATTACTTCCTGTTCATCAGCAAGGTCTTCTGCCTGCAAAGCCTCCTTACCTGACCTTCTAGCTTTGGACCAGTTTGTCCCCTAGCTGTGGCATCTGAGGTCCACTTATCACCTACCTACCAGCCACAGTGTATCAAATGGGTACCAAAAGAGCCTCTATGTTGTATTCCCTACATTCAGTGGCCAGCTACCTCAACACAGAATTCAAAGACACCTGGCTGGAGTCTCTCGGCTCCAAAGCAGTGATGGCTACATAACCTCCCTTATTCTCTGGGGTGAATGCTGCCTTTTTCACTGGTTAATGAAAATACAGGCTGCCAAGGACTTCTAGGATTCTATTGTAGGCCTAGTACCAGCCCTGCCTCCAGCCTCAGGGAGAACAGAGACTATGGGTTTGCCTCCTGGAAGACACCTACCTGCTCATGCTAACAAGCTAGAGGGCCCAGGGCCCTTCCATTAATTTACCAATTCTGACCCTTCTGGCCTTCCTGCTCCCTGTAGTCCATTTGACCTAGAGACCTCACCTTTCATTCTGAATTCCAGACTTACCTATAATTTAGGATGAGCAAAGGAACAATTTTTGTGGAGACCATAGCCAGCTAGGGTATCTGGAGCATCAGAAAGTGGTCAGAGACCACACTGCCTCTTTCAATTAAGCAGTCAATGCAGGGAGAACTTTGCATCCCACCTGGGAAGGGGCTTCTGGGATCTGGAACCTTAATTCTCCCCATCCTGATTGTAAGCTTAGCCACATGAGCAAACTCAAAGCCGCTCCCTTCTGCTTTTGGCCAGTGCACATGGAAAGCTCTCCAAAACTTGACTCAAATACAGCTGCAACATCCTGCTCAATATACTTTACCTATGCTAGGCTTCTGATGCTGTCTTTGCACCACACCTCTTACTGTGGATTTTTTGCACCCTCCCTTCCTTTCCTTTCCTGTCTTCATCTAAGGATATGGACTTTGGCTCCCCTTTAACCCACACCCACAGCAGCAGGACAGGCACACACACCCCTTTCCAGGCCAGGCCCTACCTCATCTGCTCCTGGGAGGAATCTACTCTTGCTGACCTGAGTGGTGAGACCTCATCCCACACTAAGTCCCAGCCCCAACTCTGGCCTGAGGTCCTTTGTAACAAAGAGGCAGACGCTTAAGTTTCCGTTAAGTTGTAGGAATTTATTTTAAATAACCTACAGTTGATTAAAAGGGAATTCATGATAAAAATAGAAGATACTTGAGGAAAGATGTGGGAAATGGACTCTGCACACACACTAAACTAACAATGCCTCTAAAACTAATGATTATAGCAAAAAAAGTCTTCACATTAAAATTCTGCTTTTTATGTTTTTTTTTTCCATTTTTTACACAATTACAAAAGAAAAAATAAAAGCCCTAAAATCTTGATTATTTTTCTTTTTTGGACCAAATACTCATTTTCCTCTAAATTTATTGACCTGTGGAACTTTTTATACAATAAAATCTTTCAAGTGAAAGATTAGGGTTAAAAACAAAGAGATGGATATCTTAAAGGGTACAGCGAATGCTCAGAACAAAGGATGATGGGAAAATGGTTTCAGTCACTGATTATTTCATTATCCTTAGACTCACTCGCCCTTCATCCCTCCCCAACCCCAATCTACACGATCTTTAAGATCAAGAAAAAGGTTTAAATATTTTAAAATAATTAAAAATAAAAATTCACATTTAAAAAGGAACACTCAAGTCAGGAAATATTTTCCCATCATGCTTTTCTGTGAACAGGTGTCTGAACCAAAACACTGCCAAAGCCACAACTGCTTCAAGTTTAATGAAAATTGATCCCCATGACAATAGAGAGTGACGTCTCTAACAGGTGCGCTGGGTTTTTTGTTCTACTTAATTTTAAATTCCTGAAATGGGGGAGAGGGGAGGGAGTTTAGGAATTTATTTCTATTAAAATATAGAAGTTATTGCAAAACCCTAACTGTAAAAACGCACCAATATAATCGGACTTTGCATACAGTAGCTAAGAGAATCCAAACATTTCAGTGAAATAGTGAATTTGTATCCACTTGCCCTCTTGAAAATGAAAACCAAATTCAAAACAAATCATACAGCTAGAATTTTGATATCTGAAATATTTTTAAATAAGTTGTCCATAGGACAACTGGCTCAGCTCTCCCTTATAATATCTCCAGGTTTATCTTTTCGCAAAGATGTTGGTTTGTTAAGACTTGCTGCCTCTCTCCCCCAGGCACGAGGGCAAGCGAGGCTCAGTTTATCCATCTTTCCCAAACCACACTGTTCCTTTTTACAGAACCCTGCCTCTTGAGACTGGCTAAAACTCGTAGTCTTCATCAGCCATGTCAATGGCCCAGGCAAACTTTTCCCGCTGGGTTTTGTTGTAAATCTTCTCAATTGGGACGCCCCACTTCTTGCACCTGCAAACAAAGGAGAAATAAGGGGGATTAGGGTGACTCAGCAATGGCCCATATCTGAAGCCCAGGGTCAGATGTTCCATCTTCTCTTTCACATCTGTCTAGTGAGGATGCAAATTAATAGTGCACCAAGCATGTTCTAAAGGTTTTATGTGATCAACTCTTTTAATCTTGGCAGTGATCTCTAAAGTAGGTGCTTCTGCAGATGTACAAGTGAAAAAGGTACAGATGAAGAAACTGAGGCAGAGACGTTAGGTAATTTACTGATTTTCTCTCACAGCTAGCTGGTAAGTGACCTGAAATTTGAACCCAAGCAGTTTTTCTCCATGTTCTTAACCCTATACTATATTGCCTTTTAAGAGCTAACCAAACCTCTAGCACCAAACAAGGCAAAACGAGCAGAAAGAGGTACAAAAGAGCTAGGTGGAATCTTTAGCCTGGACTAGCAAGTGCCATAGGGGAGGATATCTCCACCTATGCTCAGAACTTAACAGCTCAAACTAAACATCTTCTAAAACAAAGCCATTTGTTTCAGATGTTATGTGACAGTGTGTGTGACATACAGAGAGAAAGCTAATATTTATCTGCCTTTGTTAAAGGCCCTTCTGCCTCTCTGTGTAAGTTGCTCAGATCTCTATTCTCATCTTTATCTCTTGTTCCTACCTTCAACTGCAAAAAATTTCAACAAAAAGTTTTGTTGAAGGGTAGAGTTGGATGCGCTCTTTCCTATTTTTCCAGAAGCTAAGAGTTTCCATTCCTGTCCTAAAGTTCCATAAGGAATAGGGATGGAACCTGCCTCTTAAAAACATAACATACACTACAAGGCAGTATGACAGCACTGACCATTTAGGAGCAACGAGAACGTTGCAATGCATTTACAGACAAGGTTCAGCAACCAAAGTAACTTGTATACAGCTGAAGCCAGAAGTTTCCCCAGAGGACTAGAAGTATGCAGCTTAGGAATGGCATGTAAAGGCCACCAGTGCCCTCCACCTTTCTCGAGCTAGCAGCAGGAGCTCAAGGAGGGTTCAACACTTACCAAGCCACTGTGATCCTAGGGTCCAGATAATTGAGTTTGGAGGTTCCCAAGGCAATCTGTTTATTTTCCTCTCGGTCTGTGGCTTGAACTTCTAGCTTCATCAACTGTTCCTCCAGTCTCTGCACAGCCTTCTTCTTTGACTCTACTACCCTAGAAGAATAGCAGAGTCCTCAAGAACCAGGCCTGGGCTCTAAACAAGAGCACACTGTACCCATGCTGCCACTTTGAGTCAATAAAAGCCCTAGTACAGAGATTTCCAAAAGACATCCCTCAGAAACCATAGAAAAGCCAGGGCCCCAGGACCTCTGACAGATGCTGCACACACTTTTCTCCACCCGCCCCAACTTTTACAATACCAGGTACGTACTTCTTGGTCTTTGCATCCTTCATGACCTTGGCATCAGCCTTAGCACTTTTCAGGTCTCTCCGGGCATCTGCTAGCTGTTCCTTCTTGGCATCAATCTAGGGGAAATAATAGTGGTAAGGTTATGAGTTGTAGAGGAAAAATGGCTCCCTCAAGACAAGGTGAAACCTAGATGTTATCTGGACCAAGCTGTCTCTGTCAGTGGTTTGTCAGATAAAAACACCAAGGGTGGCTTCATGAAGGCAGGGAGAAGACGCACAAGGACTACTGAATTCAACTATTTGTTCTTCAGTGATCTTGCAAGAAACAAGGGTTCTATAGCGCAGTAACCTAGGGGCTCAGGGAAAGGAACCCGCTGGGGCTGGGAATCTGGGTGCTGATCTTTCCAACAGAGAACACTCTGCTGTCAGACATCTGGGAGAACGGCTACAAATGACAGCTGTTTATCAAATAGATCCTGTGCCAGTTTTTAGCTTTCATTCCAAGAACACTGTAGGAGCTACTCTTTAGGAAGCTGAGGCAGGATACTTGCATCTACTGGGCAAGCCCAGCTCGTTCCTCAGATCCCACCAGTACTCTGGGAAGGTGATGACAGCTTCTCAAGGAAAATGGATGCACTGAAGAGAGTACTCAAGGGGCTACAAACTGGCAATTAAAAGACACCCAGGAAGCCAAACAGCTCAGCCAATCTGTCCCAAACCAGGACATGGCAGGGCCTAGCTTTGGCATTCTGTTTTTAAAAGGAGAGAGGTCACCGGGCGTGGTGACTTATGCCTGTAATCCTAGCACTTTGGGAGGCCGAACCGGGTGGATCACAAGGTCAGGAGATCGAGACCATCCTGGCTAACATGGTGAAACCTCGTCTCTACTAAAAATACAAAAAATTAGCCAGGCATGGTGGCGGGCACCTGTAGTCCCAGCTACTCGGGAGGCTGAGGCAGGAGAATGGCGTGAACCTGGGAGGTGGAGCTTACAGTGAGCCAAGATCACGCCACTGCACTCCAGCCTGGGTGACAGAGCAAGACTCCGTCTCAATAAATAAATAAATAAATAAAATAAAAAGGGGAGAGGTCTGAGGTGGGAAGGACCTTAGTTGTCACTCAATGGATGTGAAAACACTTTCAGCTGTGGAGCTTTTTTTCCCAAGTGAAATCTCATGGAATCTGTATCTATAAGGGAAGAGACAAGGGCAGTTTCAGCCTTTCTTGCTTGTTAGAATCCTTGAAGCACCACTGGTGAAAGTTCTTAGATTCCTGCTTAGAGACAGCAGTGGATAACAACATGGAGCTAGAGCCCCTGTCAGTGAGCTCACGCTGCTCTGAGGGCAGGAGAACCCCATATCTATGATCATCTAGCTGATCTGTGAGGTTAAGACAACCTCCACAGAGTAAATAACATGTCTGACACACACTGGGCTGCTCACTGAGCCCAGAATTGTTTGTTAGATACACACAGCCCAAGACTGGAAACAGAGGCCACCATTGTGAGAGAATCACTAAATATGTTTTACTATGAATGGCTTACTTCCAATATCTATGTTGTCCAAAGCCAAACTGAGGGACTGATTCTATATACAAAAGCATCACAGACACCACTAGCCAGATTCTTTTTAGGATAGAAATGTAGCAAACCACAATCTTTTAACCATTTCTGTGAATGCTAAAGTGGCAGGCTATGTCAAATTCTCTCAAAGCATCAAAGACTCCATTGATTCACTTGGCAAACAGGGGCGTGTGTTTGCTTTGTGGGCACACAGGAGAGGAATCCTGGGCTTGGAGGGCTCGTCTGGCAGGCAGCCTGGGCTGCCCAAACAGTGGTTCCAGAGTGAGAGCAACAAAAGACCTCCTCATACTCCTGGGAGGGGTTTTCCTGAATTAGGTAAACAGCACCTGAATATTCATGCTTTTATTTCTGGCTTGGAATGATAACATGAGGAGAATAAACAATTCCAGATGACCAGCATTTAACAGAGTGGCAGCAAATGTGAGCTGCTAGGATGGGCCATCTATAGAGTTCTTTGCCTGCCAATCACATGATCCAAGGACTCAAGAGGTCTATGGATGTATATTCATTCACTGTGGACGTGCACATCTCTTCAAGAAAGCCAGATGGCATCTGTAGCATAAATTATAGGTTGTGTGTACCTTTTGAACCAGCTGTATTACTCACGGGTACTTATCTTAAGGAAATCTCAACAAATGGAAAACATTCTGAGCCTTAAAATGCAGTCTCATTCCATAGTAGTAGTTCTTAAACTCCAGTTATACAAGTATAGAATTCCATAAACTTGGATGAGAAAAAAATTACATCTATAATTTCAATAACCTCTTTTGAAATTTATTTATATTTAATTTTAAATTTTTAATAGAGACAGGGTCTCACTCTGTTGCCCGGGTTGGTCTTGAATTACTCAGCTCAAGTGGTCCTCCCACCTCAACCTCCCAAAATGCTGAGATTACAGGTGTGAGCCACTGCACCCAGCCTCTAGCTGAAATTTAGCATTTCTTCTTCAGTTATGAATATGGGGAACAAACCATAGTAATATAATAGCAGCAGCACATATGACTTTATCATCAATAGATGTTAGACATTTTCATTTCATATTTGAATTGCTGCAGAAATCTTAAAGTATCATTGATATATATTAATTACTACCTTGAAATTTACTACAGCCACCCCAAGACCTTAATAAGGGAGCACATCTATTACTGTATTGGACTTTAAAATGTATTTTGATAACTGTATTTCAATATAATTTGTTTCCTTTTTAACCCTGTATATCTGTTCTATAATGAAATATCTGAAAATTCTCACTGCGGACCACCACGTTAGGATGAATTAGTTATGAAGTCATTGCTAACACAAAAATGTTCATCATCAAATGTTAAGTGCCTTATGGTTTAAAAGCTCAGTACCAGGTGGAGTCAGAAGGAGGAAAGAGGCTCAGGGACAAGGAATAGCACCTATTTGCACACCAGTCTTTCCGTCTAGGGCAGCAACTTGTCTGGCACATGGCCAGTATTCAACAGATGTTTGATGATGAACTATATAAAAATATGATTCATGTGGAATGCGTAAAAATAAAAATAGCTGTGTTAGGATTGGAAAGACTTTAAATATATAATTGTTTCATCATCATTTCAATTTGAAACAATCTAATTTGGAAATGGCTGTATTTCTGAGCTGTGGCAAGGAATTATGAAGATTCTCTTTAAATCCACTTTCCTCATGTACAATAAGGACAGTAATTAGCAATTAGAATGTACACCAAAGTTAGTTTTTCAAAATAGGGAGTGGCCAGTATAGAACTTCTATCTGTAGAAGGAAGATTTCTTGAACAATGGGTACTCTGATATTCAGTATCTTGATTAGAGATTAACTACTATCATATTTCCATTTGTTTATCTTTAGCATAGACCTTCTACAACAGACCCAGAACTGGCCTGCTGATATCCCAGCCCCAAATCCTCTCATTTGCAGATGATCTGCCCACAGCAGACACAGTTTCCTTCATTTTATCCAAGATACCTTAGATTGTAAGTTCATCATAGACTTCTCAAAAGTTTTTGGTGGTGCCCTCTGATGGTTACAAAGAATTGCAACAGCTCGATTAGCACGGTTATAAGAAAGGATCTTCGCTGGGATGTTCTCATCCGCTGTAAAGAAAGGAACATGGTAGCAGGAGGGTCAGTTTGCACGCCACAAGTGAACACACAGTATGTCTTCCCCCAGTGCCTCGTCCCCATGATTCTGCTGGCCCTTATCTTACTCAGATGATTAATTCAAGTTGCCCCCAAGGACTAAGGTCAAAATTGAGTCAATAGTCTTAAGAAAATGATAGTAGTAAGTTTATATGTAAGCTTGGTCTGGGTAAATTCCCATCACAAGAGGAACTCTGAGTCTAGGTAATATAATAAAATCTACATCTTTCTTTTTACTCAGGGAACTTGACTAGGGACCCTTCATCTCCTTGCTTCCTCCCCACCCATATGCTCATCATAGGTGCTGCTGATATTACTATGGTTTGTTGCCCATATTCCTAAGTTCTGTGCTGGCCACTCCCTACCTCCCCACCTCTCCACCCAACATAGCCAGAACAGAATGAGGAATTGAAGGGACATTAAAAGTTTAAAAGTTTTAAGCCACAGGTGGTAGTAGTATTATGGTTATTATTATTTCAGAGATAGGGTCTCACTCTGTCACCTAGGCTGGAGTACGGTGGTATGGTCATAGCTCATTACAGCCCTAAACTCCTGGGCTCAGCCTCCCAGGCAGCTGGGACTACAGGTGCACACCGCCATACCTGCCTAATTTTTAGAAATTTTTGTAGAGATGAGGTCTCACTATGTAGCCCAGGCTGGTCTAGAACCTGGGTTCAAGTGATTCTCCTGCCTTGGCTACCCAAGTGCTGGGATTACAGGTGTGAGCCACTGTACCTGGCCTGGTAGTATCTTATTTAAAAGAAAATTATAAATGCCATCCAAAAAAATTGTTTTATTTGTATAGTGTGGCATTCTTTATACCACCTTAAAATACTGACCCTCAACATACCTACCTCTGGCTTTTCTGGTTCGTATTTTAAGGCCATTTGACGTATTTACAGAGGGCAGTGGAAATTCAATAGTGACTGGGCTCCAGGAAAAAAAAGCCCATGGATCTTGGTGATGATATTCTAAAAATCAGCTATAGAAAGTATCTACTCTCTTATGGGGGACAAAAATGACAGAAACTTCAGGGGAAGGACTTGTTCCTGTATTTTTCTGGTAACCATGACAACTTTACTCTCTCCAATTTAACATCATCACAGCACTGTCTTCACTCTGTGGGCTTTTAAGTAATATACGTATAAAACACAAATGCAGCCATTTTCATAGCAGGTGAAAAGCTGTCAGCATTCCATGAAATTAATCTTGAAGCTGGGGGTGGGAAGGGGGAAACAGCACTGATCCTATGTTTATACAACTAAGCATAGCATTAGCTGGCTACTAGAGGTCTAAAGTGAAAAAGTGACCACAAGTAGGGAAAAAAGGTAGAACTGAGGCCGGGCACGGTGGCTCAAGCCTGTAATCCCAGCACTTTGGGAGGCCGAGATGGGCGGATCACGAGGTCAGGAGATCGAGACCATCCTGGCTAACACGGTGAAACCCCATCTCTACTAAAATACAAAAAACTAGCCGGGCGAGGTGGCAGGCGCCTGTAGTCCCAGCTACTTGGGAGGCTGAGGCAGGAGAATGGCGTAAACCCGGGAGGCGGAGCTTGCAGTGAGCTGAGATCCGGCCACTACACTCCAGCCTGGGTGACAGAGCGAGACTCCCACTCAAAAAAAAAAAAAAAAAAAAAAAAAAAAAAGTAGAACTGACTCTAAGACTTAGCTAAGCAAGGACACCGGATACCATTAGTAGGGGTGTGGGCCCTGTCTGGCCAAGCAATACTTACGGGCTGTGAGTTCTTTTAGCTGCTGCTGTAGCGTGATGGAGGCGTTGTATGTACGGAATACCTTGGCTGTCAAGCCCTCCATGAGATCCTGAAGATGCTTATTCAGAATACCAGTCTGGAGGAGACAAAGCAACAGAGATTTAGGTCAAAGCTGTACTACCTGCTCCTTCTGGCAGTCCTAGGAGTAATTTATGCCAGTGCAGTCACAATCTTGTCGGTTTATTGCCCTACAAGTGGGAATTTAGGGAAAGAGGAAAAGAATTCCAGAATACAGGGTTACATGACGCCTCTCTATGAAGTATTTCAATCTTTTTGTGTGTGTATGACAGGGTCTCACTCTGACACCCAGCCTGGAGTGCAGTGGTGCAATCCTGGTTCACTGCAGCCTCCACCTCCCAGGCTCATGCCATCCCCCTGAGGCTCTTAAGTAGCTGGGACTACAGGTGTGGACTACCATGCCTGGATAATGGTTTTGCCATGTTGCCCAGGCTGGTCTCAAACTCCTGACCTCAAGGGATCTGCCCTATTTGACCTCCCAAAGTGCTGGGGTAACAGGCGTAAGCCACCAAGCCTGGCCCAGGCTGGTGGGCTTAACAGACCAATAAAGCAAATTTGTCCTTCCCTATTAAGATATCAAGGATATGTTTTGGCTCTCCAGCAGGGGTGGCTGGGCATCCAGTGAAGTGAAAGTGCTGCAGGAGCAGGGAAGGATAAAAGGTAGGGCTTGTCTACCCCCACCCTGAGTGCTTTAGCAGTTGTTCTGCAGCAGATGTGTCTTCTTTTGACTGCAGATTCACTGTGGGCTCAGAGGGAGGAAGACAGCGTGTACGGGATGCCACAGAGCAGGCCAGGCTAAAGGGAGAGCCCAAGTCGTCTGCCAGCAACCCTCCCCTTTACGTACTGTAAGGCTTTGGCTGGGACTCCCTTCAACATAGTGTGCTTTGTCTACTCACATTGAGTCTATCAAAAAGATCATCCTCAGGCTGCTTGTTCTCCATAAATAGTTGTAGGTTCTTAAAAACCTGGAAGACATAAGTGAATCCTAATTATTACTCTTTGAAAAAATCCTAACTTTAGAAATAATCCCAAACTTAAAGAAACTTGCAAAGAAAAAGGCACAAGGAAGATGCATACATCCATCACTGAGATTCACTGTTTGTTTACATTTCACCCCATTCATCATTTGCACAGTGCGCATGTATGCTCACTCTCTCCATGTGTATATTTACAGATATATATACATAATTATTTGTTCCGAGCCATTTATAAGCACTTACTTATCATATGGTCCTAAAGTACATTTATAAGTACTTACTTATAATATGGTCCCCAACATTTCAGTGTATATGTTCTAAAAATAGATATTCCCTTACATTTACACAGTATTTATCAGCTTCAAAAATTTACATTGATACAATCTACTGTCCACAATCCAATTTTCTCAGTTTACCTGATGATGCCCTTTATCTCACCAGTACAGAATCCAATCTGAGGTCAGGTATTACATTTAATTATCAAATCTCTTTAGTCTCTCATACAGAGTACTTCCACAGCCAGCAAAGCCTAATTACTGATTATAGTGTCCTTATAAGAAGAGGACTGCTGGTGGGCTGGATTATTAGGATCCTGCACGCTATATGTCTCTGGTTCAAGCCCAATACTATGGAAAAGATTAGACTGGGACTATGGATCTGTAGCACCCTCTTCAGTGATGGGCTCAGAGATCTGGGGACTAACAGATTAACCTTTCACTCAGGAGCTGGAGAGAGGCTGAGCAAAGATGCAAAGTGACAAATGTGCCACATGACCAGGGGATACTAAGATACAGTTAAATCATATGCTGAATTTGCTGTAAGGGCCTATTCTACAGCATGCTCCAAAGAATACTGCTACAGAAGGCCACTCAATTGAATACTGCTACCAGAAGATAGCACAGGGCGGGACAGTGACTAAAAGGAGGTACACAAGATATCAAATAATACCTCTCTCCTCTTTCAAGTCATTTATTTTTATTTTAATTTGAGAGGCACACTCTCACTATTTTGCCCAGGCTGGAGTGCAGTGCTTATTCATACGTGTGATCACAGCACACTACAGCCTCAAACTTTTGGTCTCCAGTGATTCTCCTGTCTCAGCCTTCTGAGTAGCTGGGTCTACAGGCATGTGCCACAATGCCCATCTCAAGTCACTTTTGCTGGTGCCCAGCAACGTGCAGAGCAGACAAAAAAGCAGTCAACCCATGCTTGTTGAATAATGAAAAACAAGCCAGACAGTACAGGCTACATTAACTTACTCGTTTCTCAACAGGGACCTTGTTATAGTATCTGATGGAGTCCTTCCCGAGGAAGTCAAACTCTACCACATATTCCTGACCATCCAGCTCTGGGTGTAGATTGATGTGCTCCACACGAAGTGAGCAGCAACCCACAGTGTCCGCTGTTTCTCCTTCCTCCTTTTCATTGCCTGCTCTCAAAGCAAGCTGCCCAGGAAAGAAAGAAAAGGTGAGCATGAGACAGACTCTTGCTGTGTTGCCAGACTGGAGTGCAGTGGCGCAATCTCGGCTCACTGCAACCTTCACCTCTCTGGTTCAAGTGATTCTCCTGCCTCAGCCTCCCAAGTAGCTGGGACTACAGGTGTCCACCACCACGCCTGGCCAATTTTTTTTGTATGTTTAGTAGAGATGGGGTTTCACCACGTTGGCCAGGATGGTCTCAATCTCTTGACCTCGTGATCCACCTGCCTCAGACTCCCAAAATGCTGGGATTACAGGCATGAGCCACCACGCCCGGCCTTTTGACCCTTATACAATTTCTGGGAATCCAAAACAGAAGCCTCTCAATTCTGTTTGAAGCCACAGCGTCAGTCAGCATGGCCTGGAAACTCTGGATTCTGCAGTGTTACTTCCTCCCCCACCCACTATGAAATCTATAGGGATGTTAAATATTCAAGCTCCTCTTCTGTCTGTTCTGTCCTCTGAAATGGGGATGGAGAAAACAAAAAAAATAAATAAGGCAGCAAATGAGGGAGTGCTGCTACTCTGGGCAATCAAACTCAAAAGGCTAGTGTGCATTTTGAGACAAGTCTGAACTTATGTTAAAACACAAGACTGGGGGAAAAACATGAACTTTTTTTTCTTCTTGTGAGTACCAAGAAATTGATCTCCTCTAGAGCATGGTCTTTAAAACTATATAATGGTGATACCTGCCTGGTTTATTTAACCAATTTTATAAGTTATAACCAACTTTCTAAAGGAATGAAATAAAGTAAAAAAAAAATCAGAATCTACTGCTCACAGTAAGGCTAAGCATTGTTCTGTGCAACTTTTGATTCAGTTATACACACAAATATATTTCTATGTGTGTTGAGTTGTGATATACAGTATGTGGCACAGGGCCTGGGGCAGAGCAGAAACTCCCTTGTTAAGCTCAACACTAGACAATGCTGATGGGAAGATGCTCTCACCTTGTCGATGAAGTACAGGGCTACAGCTCTCTGCCGGACTTTCATCTCTTTGGACTTCCAGTCTTCTCGATACTGGTTCCGGATCTTGTCCACACATTTTTTCAGCCGCCGAGCAGTCTCGTATTTCTGCCAGTCCTTCTCACCCTATAAAGACCCAAACCCAAAAGTAGATTACTTCGGGACAGTGTAGTAAAGGCAGACTTTGAATATAGCCAGGCAAGGTGATGCAAGTCTATGATCCCGGCTAGCTAATCGGGAGGTTAAGGCACAAGAACTGCTTGAACGCAGGAGGCAGAGGTTGCAGTGAGCCGAGATCATGCCACTGCACTCCAGGATGGGTGACAAAGCAACACTTTGAACAAAAGAGCAGGAACTTGACCTTAAGCAAAGGTAAAAAAGAATAGTACTGAAGAGAGAGTTTGGCACATTTAACCTGATAAGAATGTACACTGTCCCATCTCACTGCCAAGCACAACTGACTTCTGAGGCTTTCCCAGAAGAAAGTTTCTAGTTTTAATTCTGTAAAATGTTTATGTTCCTGGGAAAAACCCACATGGGATGTCCCAAAAACTAAATTCTGTCAAGACAAAGCACATAATCACCCTCATTCCCACATCAATTTCACAGCCTTGCTGCCAACTCTGCAACCCAATAGCAGTTTTCTACTAGGACTGAATTCCATTAAATCTAAGTGAATTCCATTAAATTACAGTGTGGTGAAGCTGTCAGAGACGCAGAACCAAAGACTACAACATGTAATTACTAAGGACACAATGACTTCCAGGAACAACCATACTTATTCACCATTTTCTAACTTCTGCATTTCAAAACATTTCTTGATGAGACTGAGAGGAACTATGTTTCTGGGAAGCCTTGAAAAAAAAATAAGAGCTTTTGGTGGAAGGGTTAAAAGTTGATTCTAAAGCCAATGAAGGGTTATTAAAACCGTGTGAAAACTGTGTCTAAACAATAGTGAAGAAGATTTCTGCTACCAAGCTGAATGAAAATAGACTCACAAGCAAGAGCCAATTATGACAAGTGAGAAGGGAAAAATTTCAAGAAATCCCAGAAGCAGGAGGTTACATAAAACAGCATAAAACAGACTACATGACATAAACATAGAGAAGGAATTTAAGAATCCAAGAATCTCTGCTCTTAATTTCCCCACCCACAACAAAGGAAAGTGGTAGTGATTTCTGCCCACACATGCCTGGTTCCTATGACGTGGACCCATGGTCTTAGAGACATAAGACCTGTGGTGAAGATAACCAGCCTTTCAGCCTGGGTAATAGAGGACGACCCTATCAAAGAAAAGGGGTGGGCGGTGGGGTGGGGGCAGAACCAGCCTTCTGGGTGTGCATAAGCATGAGGTACCTACAGCAACAATGTCGTCCACTTCTTGATCCTGAAATTACTCAGAAATTAAAAGCTTACAACAGTAAAGCTAAGGAGTCAGCACTCTCACAATCATGTGTGCTACTGGTATGTACTTGTTTGGCTACAAAACAGGAGTTTCAGTAACTGCCTGCTATTATGGGTTGGTGATTTAGTAGTTGGTGACGCAGAAAAAAATAGCTAAGTCTTAGTACATTTTGACATTTAACAGGGTGAATACGAAAAGGTGAGATACAAGCTGTCCTCATGCACAAGTCAGTAGAAAATCTCCATGACAACTGTTCTTACACATGCATGGAAAAATTGGACACAAAAGGCTCACCTTCAACAGTAGAGTACCCAGCTCAGAAGTGGCCTCTTTCCCCTCACTCTAATGCACACGGACTACCAAAGCCTGTTTCAAAGTCCCCTAGGGTTACGTTTGCTCAGTTCCTTAGTCACACCACTGGAATGTAAGGTAGGAGTCAGGCAAATGAGATTTAGAAAAACCCAACCCATAAGTCATTCACAGGATACTACCAGACCAACTTTTCTTCACAGGCTGGCTGGGCTCATGTACAAAGGATCCAGGATTCTCTCAAATAAGCTGAGATGGAGGTGGGGGCAGAAGCTACCCCGCTTAGATCTAGCAGGAGATGGCTGGCCTCCAAGAAGCATGCTTGTCCCTGCAGTGTTCAATGCCCTGAACAAGCTTTCTTAGACTACTTTTAGAAAATAAACTAACCACATAGGTCTTCCAGGCAAGGTATCACAAAACCATCTCAAGAAGACAAGGAATCCATTGGAGAAGGCTGCCTTTGACCACCTCTCCTCTTTCCCTAATTCAATCACACTTCAGTAATGGGTAAAAATCTAATTTAACTGATTGTAGATGACATTCTTTGGGTGACTTTTTTAAACTAGCAGGCCCACTATATTGTCTCTAATATAGCTGCTATCCATTCAGCAGAGTGGTTGGGTGGAATCAGGATCTGGATTCAAGATTACAAAGTTGGGGGTGAGAAGGCAAACTGGACCCTGTTTTCTAGTAACTTTCTCAGACGTTTGTATCAGGGAAGATGACATTTACCAGTATTCTTACATGGCTCTTTATTTCCCTTCTCGGGCAATCTCCATCAAGCAACCACTGATCCTTCAATCTGATTACTATCATCATGGATTAGTTTTGCCTAGTCTAGATTATATAAATAGAATCACAGTATAGACTCCTCTGTCTGCCTTTTTAACGCTTTTTCTTTTTTCTCTGAGATAGCATCTCGCTCTGTCACCAGGCTGGAGTACAGTGGTGCGATCTTGGCTCAGTGCAACCTCCGCCCCTCGGGTTCAAGCAATTCCCATGTCTCAGCCTCCTGAGTAGCTGAGATTACAGGTGTGCGCCACCCCTGGCTAATTTCTGTATTTTTTTGTAGCGACATGGTTTCGCCACGTTGGCCAGGCTGGTCTCGAAATCCTGACCTGAAGTGATCCACCCGCCTTGGCCTCCCAAAGTGCTTGGATTACAGGCATGCACCAACCACACCTGGCCTTTAACGTGTTTTTAAGATTCATCCATGTTGTTGAATACATAAGTAGTTCCCTTCTTTAACTGCTGATAAATATAGTATATTCTATGACTGTACCATAATGTGTTATCTATTCTGGGATGTTTCCACTCTTATGAATATAGCACTGCTATGAACATTCTTGTACAAGTCTTTTCATGGACAAATATGTTTTTATTTCACTTGAGGTAAAAATACCTAGAACTGGAATTCGTATCTCCCTGTGGCTAGATCTTCACTCCACTGATAATTAGTGATGTCGAGTACTCTTTCATTTGCTTATTTATTAACCATTCCTGTATCTTCTTTTGTATAGCATATGTTTAAGTCTTTTGCTCTTTTTATTATGGGGATGTCTGTCTTTTTATTATGGAGCTATAGGAATTCTTTGTATAGTCTGGATATAAGCCCTTTGCCAGATAAACATGTTGCAAATATTTTCTTTTAGTCTGTAAATTCTGTATTTATTTTAGCAGTGTCTTTTGCTGAACATAAATTTTTAATTTTAATGAAGTCCATTTAGTCAATTGTTTCTCTTGTTGGTGTTCCTCTGTCCTAAGGAATCTACTCTAAGGTCATATTCTACCATGATATCACCTACAAGCTTTAATATTTTAGTCTTCACACTTAGGTCTATGTTAGTCTTATTAATACACAGATTTAAAACGTTTTGAATTTTATACCAAGATGCCAGGCTCAGAATATATATGTATATATTTTTAATGAGCTTGTGTCTTATTTTCTGTAATAGAACTCACCAAAATGAGAGCTTTCCAAGATGAATAGTGTAAAGATATTTTCCTTCACATTAAGCCCTTTAATCCCTAGGTGGTTACATAAAAAAGGTTGTAGGCACATATATCTTTGGAACCCCACAGAATTCTAGACTCTAAAGAGAAAAAAGGCAGAAGTGTGTATTTGGCACCGAGAGTATTTTAACAGGATTGAACACAATATGATGTCAACATTGATCCTAAAGTTTGCTGTATTTCATTTGAAAGAAAAATCATGATGATAAATTCTGTATGTAAGGTTAAGGCTGGTTTGAAAAACCTGAATTTTACTAAGGGCTACTTTCCCTCGGTTGTGAGAGCAGGTAATGCTTCCAAACTTAGCAGTGGATTGTACTTAGCAGTGAGTACCCATAAACATCCTTTTTGTAAATTCCTAGGTTATGCAGGACAAGAAACTCCTGGGTTATCTGGAATCAGAGTTTCCTTGGTTGAAACTGCAGGTTCCAGAAGGCTAGCTGTCATTCCAATGCTATTTCAGATCCTATGGGCACCAGGCACAGAGTGGGAGAGAAAGAGAATGGAAATACACTTGCAAGATGTCTGTGTAATGGAAATCCTGGGAGGAAAAGCAAAAACAAACTGGGATGAACATAAAATGAATGAGCTCGGGACAACTTTTCAGTACCTAGAGCGAGTGTTATTGTAGTTCTCAAAAATCCCAATCCTTTCAATGACCTTTGAGGCTAGAAGTAGTGTAACTGTGGCAATGACTGCAAGTAGGCCAATCCAAGTTTCCAGAAAAGGGGCAAAGACAGGATACATAAAAAGATCACACTTCAGCTGTTCTACAACTTTGTGCTTTTTACCCTTCAATGCTCCAATTTTTTAAATTGTTGAAAATTCATAGTTCACATCATGCTTGTGCTACATTTCTTGATAGAGCACAGATAGGATAGAATGATACACTATTATGTGAGGGAAGTAAGTAAGTAAAATATAGACACAAGAGTAAGCAAAGACGGCTCTTAGAATAGAAGACATCTCTGGAGGCTGAGCAGAGATGTGTAGAACAAAAGCGTCGTGATGGCAGTCTCCCATATAGCCGACCTAAAGCCCTCCATGAAGTAAAACCACAAGTTACCACCCTTCAGCACTCTACTATAAAAACGTTATCCGTTATCTGTTATTGACTGCTGGGTCACAATAAGTCATACTTTAATTATGTTTGCTCCAAATATGTAGCAATGTAAGTGCTCTAGGCTGGATGTGGTGGCTCACACCTACCCAGCACTTTGGGAGGCCGAGACAGGAGGATCACTTCTTGCTCCATGCAAGAAGTGGGGACCTGAAGTCAGGGGCCTTATTAGCTTGGGCTGAGTTGGCCTAGGAGACTCCCTGTAAGACAGAAAGTAATGAACACAGAAGGAGAAGAAGGGGAAGAAAAAAGAATAAGACATAAGCAAAAAACACCTCCCAGTTAAAAGGGCTTACAAACAGAAATTTCAAAAGACACAAGGAAAATGGCTCAGAAAAACTGCCAACGGTAATTAGCACATGAATTCATGGTATGTAACATTTTATAGAACAATCTTACAAAGACTTAGTATGTTTAGTATGCATAAAAAGATACAAAATCTAAAACATGAAATTATAAAACAAAAATGAAACAAAATCAGATATAAAATTAGAAATTTTGAAAACAAAAAGTAGTAATTGAAATAAATTATAGATGGAATACATTTTAGATTAAATATAATTAGAAACAGAATTAGTGAATTGGAAGTGAGTGCTACAACTCACCCAAAATGAAGTATTCCCCTGAACTTAAAAGTTAAAAAATCAGACCTAAAGAGACAAAGGGTGTGAAAATATAGTTTAAAAAAGATGTCTAGATTGAAAAGTGCCAACACTCATCTAATAGGACTCTAAAAAAGAACTATAGAAGGAATGGTCTAGAAGCTATGGAAGAAATAATGACTGGTAATACTGTAGGATAAAGTACATTAGTCCTCAGATTGAAAGTCTGACTATCTATAAATACATATATATCCCTGGATACAGCATAGTGAAACCAGAATCTATCAATGATAAGACACTTTCTTGATTGGAGAAAAGACAGACTATGAGTTAAGATGAAAATAAAGAAATTTTCAGGTAAACAAAGGTGAGTGAGTGCGACTGTTGGGTCTTCACTAAAGAAGCATTAAAGGGTGTATTTCAACAAGACAAGAAACCCCAGAAGGTAAGAGATACAGGAAGCACTGAGTATAGAAATTAATAAAACATTTGGCTGTGACTGCTGTTGACTAGGGAAAGGGTTAGGATTTTATGGATAATTGTGTTTAAAAATAAAAATTAAAACTTAAAGAAATATGAAATATATGAACTGAAAATGAACTGTTTTTATAGATAATTATCTACATAGAAACCCCAAATGACAGACACTTTTAGAACTAAGAGTTTAGCAACCCTGAACAACTCTGAGCACCTCTTGTATCTGCTGCCAGATACAAGATCAACACCCAAAATTATAAGCATAACCACTTCAGGAATAACCAACAGAAATGTAATGGAAAAAAATCTCATTCACATTGGCAATAAAAACTATAAGGTCACTTAAAAATAAAAATTTTTTAAATGTAAAACCTTTATGAAGAAAATTACAAAACCATATTGGTGGATACATTCAAAAGACATGAATTAATGGAGAGGTACAACATGTTCCTGAATTGGAAACTCAATTATATTGTCAGTAGCTTTCCCCATTAATCTATAAATGTATTGCAATTCCTATAACAATCTCAACAGTTTTCATTAGAATTTGTTAATTAACAAGTTTGTCAACAGTTTTCATTAGAATTTGAAAAGTTTATCTTAAAGTTAATATGAAACAGCAGAGGGCCAAGAATAGCCAAAGCAATTTTGAAGAAGGAAACAAACTTGTCCTACTCAATAGACTTTATAAAGCTACAGAAGTTAGGACAGTATGCTACTGATGCAGAAACAGACACACTAATTAAAGAGGACAGAGAGCCCAGAAACAGTCTGACATATATGTAGATATATCTTATATACAAGAGAGGAGGTAATACAACTAAATAGTTCTGTGACAACAGTTTACTCATTTGGAAAATATATTAGATTTCAACTTCTTCCCATATGCAAAAATACATTCTAGTCGATCTAAGACCCAAATGTAAAAAGCAAAACTTTAGAAACATTAGCAAGGATATGGAAAAAGAGGAATACTGTTGTGGGTGGAGGCGAGAGGGGAGGGAGGAGGGGAGTAATGATGTAAATTGAAGTACATAAGAAAACAATTTGGAAATATCTAATGTGTAAAACAAATTTTCATCCATATACACAAGAAACGTGTTTCTTCCAGCACTGTTTAAAGGGCAAGAGACTGTATAACAACTCTAAATACCTCTTAAGAAGAGAATAGAGGCAGGGTATGGTGGCTTACACCTATAATCCCAGCACTTTGTGAGGCTGAGGTGAGCAGATCACTTGAGGTCAGTTCAAAACCAGCCTGGCCAACATGGTGAATCCCGTCTCTACTAAAAATACAAAAATTAGTTGGGCGTGGTGGCACACGCCTATAATCCCAGCTACTTGGGGGGCTGAGGCACCAAAAACACTTGAATCCGGGAGGCAGAGGTTACAGTGAGCCAAGATCACACCACTGCACTACAGCCTGGGCGACAGAGCGAGACACTGTCTCAAAAGACCAACAACAAAAACCAACAGAATAGATAAGTTTTTATGATATAATAGAATACCATGTAACAAGTAAAATGGATTAATTAAAAGTGTAGGTTAAGATAATAAAACCTCAAAATCAAAGCTGGAGAGAAATAAACAAGTTGCAGAATGATCCCAGTAACATACCTAATTTAAAACTAAAACCTGTTTTTAGTTTACAATATGTTGTACAATATATGTGTCTTTAGCTTACAAGTTTACAACATACTGTAAACTAAAAACAAGTTTTAGTTTTAAATTACTATGTTACTAGTATGTTACATATTGTAAAATTACATATTGTTTATGGACACATAAATGTACTGTAAAAATACAAAACATATATATGAGAATAAAAAACACCGAGTTCATAGTAATCTACAGGGAAGGAAGTGAATGGTATACAGGTGGCTTCAGCTATGTTTATCAGAGTATTTTTTATGAAATGAAATAATTGAGCACATAGAACATAATTTTAAGACGTGACAAAGCCAGATGGTGGACATACAAGTGTTCATTACATAATTATCTATTCCTGTATGTTTGCAATATTTCACTAAAAATAAAACTCATAATGTTTGTATCTTTCTATTTTTTAAAAAATCTAAAAGAGAATGCTTCTTCCACTGGCAATATAAAGTTAAAAATGATTCAAGGCACTATCAAACCCCAACCTTTGAAGATCTCACTATACTGCAGAGTACAAGACAGCCTAAAAAGAGAACTGAGAGCAAGCTCAAGAAATCATTTCTTTTTCCCCTAATGGCACCACTTTTCCAGGCCTTTAATGACTCCTATTGGGATCCCACTGCAGTTCAAGTCAGGCACTGTGTCCTGAGTATAAGGTTCAGAGTCTAACTCTGGGTGACTTTTAGGTTCACTACCATAATCATCATCCAGAAACTTGCAAAAATGTCTATTGTGTATAGCAGTTAGCTGGATATTGTCTGGAATAAAACTGGCTGGCTCTCTGCTCTTGAGGTGTTCCACTGGCCTATCTAACAAGGATCTCAGCCCTCAGAGAGGCTCCTACAATTAACTCCAATCCTTACCTGTACAAGTACTCAGCATACATTATTTATCTGTCACCTCTCTCCATCCCCATTGCCATCATTTGTCTTAAGTCATCACCGTTTCTTGCCTGGAGTACTGCAACGGCCTCCCATTGATTTCTCTACCTCTTGTTTGTGTCCAATCCAGTCTCCACAAAGCAGCAGTCAGAATGATCAATTATGTAATGAGTTTCCAAAATACAAATCTGGTGTCATTTCCCTCTTTAAATCCCAGGTTGGTGGCTTCCTTTAAGTTTAAAAGGCCCCAAAACTTGCCCAAGATCCAATAGCTAGGAACTCTTAGATCTTCTTAGAGTGTAACTTAGATCTTCAGTCTCTTCATGCTCTCCTGTGACATCCACTGCTAAATGCAGCCAGCTTTAAATGCCATGTTAAAGAGACTGAGCCCTTAAAGGACTTTGAACAGTGGAGTTGTCTTGAACATAGCTTCACTTCAGCAAGACTTACAGGCATTGTATGTAAATCACACCAGTAGATTTAAACTGCTGTAAATGCTGCAAAGGAAAAGTACAGGGTGCCATCTGAGAGTATACCAGGGTACCTGATCCAGCCTCTAGGATTCAGGGATGGCCTTTCTGAAGAGGTAACATTTAAGATGATATTTACAGGATGAATAGGATTGTATCCCTGGAAAGAATAGGAGAATGGGTGTTTCTAATAGAGAAAATAAAGCAGCCTTTTGAAATCCAGAGATGAGCAAGAGCTTGATAGTTCTGAGAGAAGAAGAGGCAGGAGAGGAAGCCATATAGTGAGGCCAGCCAGATATTCAGGTACTACTTTAAAAAAAATATTTTTTTACATTTTCCTTTAAATGTTACCTCTTCAGAAAGGTCCCAGGTCTCCTGCACATAAAACAGTTAACAGTCTACATAGAACTAATTCCTTGACTGTGCTTTTGTCTCTATTAGGTTTATATTTCATAGTATGTTGGAGGGAAGAAGTTCGTGGAACTCTCTAAAGCTGGATATACGTAGCTATCTGGCAAACGAGAACTGATTCCCCCCAAGGGAGTTATCTCCTTGCAATAACACTATCAATAAATAACAATGCACAGTTGTGTAACATAGTTTATGATGTGCTTTCACACACGTAATTTCATTTGGCCCTGGTGAACCTACCCAGATGAGACTGCAGGAAGCCAGAAGTATGTAAAACACTAGATTTTACAACTTGTTTCAGGCTATACAGAAATTACATTCCCTTCTCACAGCCAAGAGAGGTGAGGAAGTAGAAGAGATCTGCAGAGGCCAATATATAACCACCGTACTTCAACACATTCTGACCACTGGACGTTAAGCAACGTGAAGGTGGGACCTACGTCTGTCGTTTGCCAACATAATTCCTAGCACCAAATGTATACTCTGCGTGGCACATTGGGATTTCAGTAAATATTTGTGAATTAATAAATAAATAAGATTACAATGTGACCAAAAAAAATGGAGGCACTGTAGGAAGATCACCATAATGCTAACTATGAAAGTACTTGCCTTCTTTCAACGGGAAGGGTTTTTAATTTGTCAAAGTGATTCTGGAGGACGAGAACATTACATTTCAACAGAAAAAGATTATCAGCACCATGAACCAGTGCAGCTCTCAACTATCCCATAACTTACCTTGATTCGTGAACTAGGGTTAAGCATGATGTATTTAATGGAACCTTGGATGTTCTCTGTCCAGGAAACCAGCCAAGTAACCTTGTTATCATGTCGAACCTCTTTCCACTTATGTCCTGGAGGAGGAGAAGGAACCTTGGCATCTCTGGAAATAACAGAGCAAGAGGATAGTGAAATGAGATGTGAGGAATAATTTCACCTTTCATGACCCCAAGTGGACATATCTGCTGAGCATATTTTTCCAAGTTTCCTTCTTAACAGTCAATATAGTAGTCCCATCTTATGCATAGTTTTACTTACCCTCAGTCAACTGTCATCCAAAAATATTTAATACAAAATTTCAGAAATAAACATTTCGTAAGTTTTAAATTGCACATTATTCTGAGGAGCATGATGAAATCTCTTGTAGTCCCACCTGGGACACGTGAACCATATATACAACATATCCATGCTGTATACGTCACTTGCGCCTGGGTAACCTAGGTGCTGCCTTAGTTATCAGGTTGACTATAATGGTTTTACATTGCTTGTGTTCAAATAACCCTTCTTTTACTTAATAAAGGCCCCAAAGTGCGAAAGTATTGATGTTGGCAATTTGGATATACCAAAGAGAAGGTGTAGAGTGTTTTAAATGAAAAGGTGAAAATTATCGACTTAATAAAAAAAACTGTATGCTGAAGTTGCTGAGATCTAAGGTAAAAATGAATCTTCCATCTGTGAAACTGTGAAGAAGGAAAAAGAAAGTCATGCTAGTTTTGCTGTTGCACCTCAGACTGCAAAAGTTATAGCCACTGTATGTGGTAAGTACTTAATAAAGATGGAAAAGGCTTTAAATGTGGGGGTGGAAGACATCAACAGAAATGTGTTCCAAGTGATAGCAATTGGGTCGAAGTTTCAGGTATCCACTGGGGGTCTTGGAACACATCCCCTGTGGATGAGGGGAGACTACTGTACCTCAAAAACATCTGGAGACCTATGCATGAAATACTGTCCTGCTCTTAAGTATCTCCCTTCCCAAACAGTCCTGTGTAATCTGGGAAATATTCCCAAGTACAATAAAGGACACCCTCCACCCCCTTTTTGGCCCACAGGATGAAGTGGGAGCTCACTTGCTACAGTTGATGATTATATCCTCAGGCATGATTCGTCTCTTCAGCATGCCCATCTTGGGGTGGTTGCCCCGGCCACGGAAAAGCCCGGGAGGCTCTATCTTGAAGTTAGCAATCCTCTCTTTGTGGTTATCCATAATACAGAAGCCATATTCTTTCAGTAATTTTTCATTCTCCTCTTTGATTTTCTGGAAGACAGCCAAGAAAGTACTCAAAATAGATTCAGATTGCTGTTCTCTACTAATACATTTTTATCTCTTGTGGGAGACTAGGTCAAGATAGAGAAAAGTCTGAAAACGACTAAAAAATGAATTCAAATAAAGGAAAACCTCTAGTGGTTTTCTCAAACTTAAATATCATAAAATTCCCCAAAAAGATCTGCCTATAAGGACTGATTTCAACTAGATTCAAAACTGATTCCTGTGTCTTAAAGGATATATGTTTATAAACGTTGTTTGGGTGTTTTAAATGTACTTTAAAATTCGTACTGTTTTATTGAGTACTATCAAAACAGGAAATGGAAAGGGATCTCTGATAGAGCCTCATAAAAGAATAGCTTGAGCCATTTAATTAAAACAGCGGTTAAACAGCTTAAAAACATAGGTTTTAAAGTCCAGACAGATCTGTCACTAATTCTTTTGTAGGTATACAGGTTATATACTCTATACTATGATCCTTGCTCCAAAAAGGTGGGGTATGGTGGGCAAGATTTTGAGCCTCCTTACCCTCTACTGACTCTTTTTATATACTTACTGATTCAATTTAACTAAGCCCTGCTGCCTTGTGGGTGGGAACAGACCTTGCTGGCAGCAGGTGTCCTTGCAGGGACTCTGACAAGGGGATGTTTATAAAATCTATCTTTGGATCAGTATTCTAAGAACGAAGCTCCAAAGTGATCTTTTAAGTTTCAAAATGCCCCTGATGTAAATAATATACTAAATTTCACTAACTTGGAATATTGAGGATAAGATTTACCTGAGACAGAAAGTCTGATGCAATTAACATTCTTATAGTAGCACATTAATTTTTAAACTAGTGGCCAAAATAAGTACCATGAAACAATGAGTTATATAAATACAATGGCCTGAATTATATAAACATGCAAGTCCTTCAAAATACTGAAACTACAGGAATTTGAAGTGCAAAAAATTCCTTAAAATCCTTAACTTTTGGACTTCCGATTGGAAAAAATGAAATTCTAGCCTGGATTCCTTTAGTTAGGGGCTGACAACTTTTTCTAGATAGAAAATATTTTAGGCTTGAGTGCCACACAGTCTCTTTTGCAACTACTCTCTTTTGCAACTACTCATCTCTGTCATTGTTGCATAAACACAGCCATAGATAATATGTAGAAAAGTAGGGGCAGCTGGTTCCAATAAACTTTTGTTTTCTTTGTTTTTTTTTTTTTTTTACAAAAACAGGCAGCCTGTAGAAGAAAAATGACATCCCAGCTGGATACCAGAAAGATTCTTCAGTAATGAGGATGGCCAAGGCTGGAAGGTGGAGATGGATGAGCACTGCATCCATAGTAAAAGAGATCAAAGAACAGGAAGGTACATGGCCAGTATGACTTAATCTGTCTTAAATCCTTAATATCCAGTAGCCACTGTGGGACAGGTCTGTCCATCCTTAATTACTATATTATTGGCTGGAGTTACTGACTGGTTTTTAGGTCACTGAAGCACCAGGGTTCCTATACAGAGCTACTGAGCAAAGTACTCATTCACAATTTTCAGTCTAACTAAAACCTTTAAGAAAATTTAGACTTTGAGAATTCTAAGTCTTTAGCACAGAATGATGTGAAATTACTGATGTTAATGTTGTGTCCTAAGAACCAAGAAGAAAATTAAATGAACTAATCATGATTTCAAAATTCTCCAGAGGTTTAATAAATTCTGTTGTACCAGTTTCTCTTCCTTGCTCATCTGTTTCCGAGCTTCCGACTGGGCTTTGAAATACTGGCTCATCTGGGTAAAATCACATTTGCTTAGGTTGGTGATAATATTCTTCTCTTCATTAGTCATTTCCTAGTCAAAAGAAAACGGAGATGAAAGAAAAACAACTAAAATACACTAGTAAGTCCTTGGGTTTCTTTGTGAACATACCCAAGCACCATTTTTTCAGTCAAAGGTTTCTTGAAGCAGCCAATCTCAATTAATGAATTTGAAAAAACAAACAAAACACAGTTGTATTACTTTTTATAAAATATGTATTTAATAATATTAAAATGTTTAAAATGACTTATCATGGAAAAAATGAACTCTTATGTGGTTTTCTTAGACTCCGTGGCACACTGCCCCCACGGCGTATGGAATACAAGTTTGGAATCCCAATACTGATTCCTCTACGTAAACATTACCCCTCGGCCGGGCGCGGTGGGCTCAAGCCTGTAATCCGCACCTTTGGGAGGCCGAGACGGGGTGGAATCACGAGCGTCAGGAGACGAGACCATCCTGGCGAACACGGTGAAAACCCCGTCTCTACTAAAAATACCAAAAACTAGCCGGGCGAGGGGCGGCGGGCCTGTAAGTCCCAAGCTACTCGGAGGCTGAGGCAGGAGAATGGCGTCAACACCGGGAGGCGGCTTGCAGTGAGCGAGATCCGGCCACTGACTCCAGCCCGGGTGACAGAGCGAGACTCCGTCTCAAAAAAAAAAAAAAAAAAAAAAAAAAAAAGAAACATTACCCCTATTCTATTCATTTATTAAATTTGCTTTTCAGACCTAGTTCAAACTTTACTGCTGCCTCTGTCCACATTATCCAAATTGAGAATAATGAGATTTTAAAAAATCACCTAGGCAAATACAGTATATGTTGTTTCAAGAGTAGAAAGTACCTAGAACACATGAGCAAGAATTAACAGGGAGTGAACAGGGGGTGGGACATCAGATTAACATTTCTCTTTGCGGCTGGGCGCGGTGGCTCACGCCTGTAATCCCAGCACTTTGGGAGGCCGAGGTGGGTGGATCACAAGGTCAGGAGATCGAGACCATCCTGGCTAAGACGGTGAAACCCCATCTCTGCTAAAAATACAAAAAAATTAGCCGGGCACATTGGCAGGCACCTGTAGTCCCAGCTACTCAGGAGGCTGAGACAGGAGAATGGCGTGAACCCGGGAGGCGGAGCCACTGCACTCCAGCCTGGGTGATGAGCAAGACTCCATCTCAAAAAAACAAAAACAAAAACAAAAAACCAAAAAACAAACAAAAAAAAACCATTTCTCTTTGCAACAGCAGACATGGGGCAGTCCTGCAGAGACAAACTTTCCTGTGCGCAACTAGAGTTGAGGTTTTCTGTTTGGCCTAATCTCATAACCCCCTACCTGCCATCACATGACAGCCGATAGCAAAGATATACGAGTATTCTTTTTTTTTTGAGACGGAGTCTGGCTCTGTCACCCAGGCTGGAATGCAGTGGCACAATCTCGGCTCACTGCAAGCTCCGCCTCCCGGGTTCACACCATTCTCCTGACTCAGCCTCCCAAGCAGCTGGGACTACAAGCGCCCGCCAGCACACCCGGCTAATTTTTCTATTTTATAGTAGAGACAGGGTTTCACCATGTTAGCCAGGATAGTCTCAATCTCCTGACCCTGTGATCCACCTGCCTTGGCTTCCCAAAGTGCTGGGATTACAGGCGTGAGCCACAGCGCCCGGCCGATATACAAGTATTCTTGTTGGACTGAAACCCTACATAATATAGTAAACGAAGTCAAAAAGTGCACAACTTTAAATACAGCAAAATCCATAAAACTCAAATTTTACATCAGGAAATGTTTTGCAAAATAATTTATTACTTCGTACTTGATTGTTTTGCAAGCTACTAGGATATTAACACACAGGCTACAGTACCTTTCTCCAGTCTTTAAAGAAATTTTTCCTAAATATTTCCTTAGTAGTATATTCATGGTCGAGCATTTTTGCAAAGAACGTAGCTACTTCTTCTGCTTTGGGGCTCAGCTTCATGACTTTACCTAGAGAAAAAAGTGGTTCCAAAAAGTGAGGTATAGTATTCATGTTCTAAGTATAAATACCCAGGGCTAGCGAATTCTCTTTAATAATGGTTTGCCTTCTCATGGTATATAAAGGTCTGGTGACACATAGTAACAACAACAACAAAGACAACATACTGATTTATATCTACTTGTACAAATTCTCCTTCCTTTAGCATATATTTACCTGGGTCATTCTCTGGAGACTATGCCAGTTAATTGTTCCCAGGTGCCTGCTCAGGACAGGGATGACCTGGGGGAGGCCCAGTCACTCTTCCTTTTCCTTTCAGCAAGCAGGGTCCTTTACACCTCTTCAATGGTTTTTAAAAATCAAATCCTCAGAGGGACTCCTGCCACTGCTAAGCTAAGCAGCCTCTGTTCAAGAAGGGGAGGAAGGGATAGGGCAGGGAGTGGAAGAAAGGAATTGTGGGGAAAAGAAATAGGCATCTTTCTTCTTCAAAGTTAGGTGGGTGGAATATGAATAAAAAATATATATCCATACTAGGCAAGCCCAGATTTCCCACATGAAAAGCCTAAATAAGACCTTCTTCTAGAACCTTGCTATTCAACAGTGGTTCACAGACCAGCAGCACTGGCATCACGTTGGAGTTTGTTAGAAATGCAGAATCCCAGTCCCCCTCCTAGACCTACTGAATCCTATACAGAAATTGCATTTTAACGAGACTTGGATGCACACTAGAGTTTGCAATACACTGCTATGAAACATGGGTACCATCATGCTGCCTCTTTCAGGGAACCAGGATGCATCCACAGCACAAGGGATGACTGGGGTTCCTGGTGTATCCAATTGTTTATGTAAAAGCTGTCTGAAGGGGCTGGGCGTGGTGGCTCATGCCTATAATCCCAGCACTCTGGGAGGCTGAGGCAGGCAGATCACTTGCAGTCAGGAGTTCCAGATGAGCCTGGCCAACACGGCGAAACCCCATCTCTACTAAAAGTATAAAAAATTAGCCAGACCTGGTGGTGGGAGCCTGTAACTCCAGCTACTCAGGAGGCTGAGGCTTGAGAATCACTTGAACCCAGAAGGCAGGGGTTGCAGTGAGCCAAGATGGCGCCACTGCACTTCAGCCTGGGCGACAAACCGAGACTCTGTCTCAAACAAACAAACAAAAAGCTGTCTAAAGGGACTCTGATGTTTCACAATGAAAGCTGCTAACTGGTAAAGAAAATCTGAATAGGGCCTAGGGGTTTTATGTACCTGATTTAGTTAATAAAGCAATGAAAGAAAAGTACTTGGGAATTTAATCCACTTTTCAAACAGAATGCTTTTGTCAGTACTCTTAGCATCAATTTCCATTCTTTCTTAAAAATCCAACTTTACAACATCACCTGGAACCAATCAATGCTATACTAAGAGCATTTGGCTATACTTAAAATGAGGTTAACTATAAATCCACCACCTTACTATTACACAGGTATTAATTATTCACCAAGGGTGCCCACATTCTTTATAGAAAACTAAAATTTAACCAGAAATCCATTTATTTCGAAACTCAGAAAACATCTTATCTCATAATGATTTGCAATCTGACTGCAGGGGTGTAGAGAACTGTAGCACAAAATTCCAACAGTTATAATAAAAAGAGCCCACTTTGGACACCATTAACTTAAAAGGCCAACAGGTGGCGCAGTTGCCCCCATCAACCCCAAGCTTCTGCTTTGGAAGGAAGACACTTTGGGGAAGATAGGCTGTGTATTAAAAGATTCCCTGAACTTCTTTAGAAAACTGTAACATGTTTCCAATATAACGGAAAACATTAAGTCATTAGAAATAAAATAAATGAAATAAAATGGCAAGAAAAAAATGTAAACTGTTTTCAGGTCTGTTTGGTAAAAACTAAATGTTAACACCATTCAAAAAAAAATGTGGCTGAGCATGGTGGTTCACGCCTGTAATCCCAGCACTTTAGGAGGCGGTGAGAGGATCACTTCAGGTCAGGAGTTCGAGACCAGCTTGACCAACACGGTAAAACCCCATCTCTATTAAAAATATAAAAATTAGGTGTGGTGGCGTGTGCCTGTAATTTCAGCTACTTGGGAGGCTGAGACATGAGAATTGTTTGAACCTTGGAGGTGGAGATTGCAGTGAGTCAAGATTGTGCCACTGCACTCCAGCCTGGGTGACAAGAGTGTGACTCTGTCTCAAATAAATAAATATAAATTTAAAAAATTTTAAAAATGAGACTTTGGGCTGTTTTACTGAATTCTGTCCCAAAAGAGGAAGAAGCAACTGTGACTCCTCCTATTTTAGATGAGCTGTCAAAAGATGAAATGATGGTTCCCTGCAGTAGAGTAGTGGGAGGATGACTGGAAGGTTCCTGGCAATGTTAACACTTTGCGGAAAAGGCTGAGCTCCAGGAAAAGGAAACTGCTGAGTCAAAGCTGTAAACTGAAGGTCCTTAGAGGAGGCAGTAATTCACTGCTTCAGCTAGCCCATGTCCCACCTCCCTGGCAGGTTCTAAAGGAGTCTAAGAATTCTCCTCCCCAGAGAGTAGGCAGCACTTACTGTATCAGTTTGAAGTAAAGTCAAATATGACTTCTTGACTTACTACAGAGTAAGAGTTCACACAAAGAGAAGAAATCCCAGCAGAGGACCAACTGAGAAAATGCTGGAGACTGGGCAAGAATGGGAGGAAAGGACTATGGCAACCTGTGAACTAGACCAGGCCTCTGCTTCCCATCTTGAAAAGGAAGAGAAACCCCAAGACTAGGGAATTTAGCTTTCCCTCCCATCACTCTGAACCTCAAAGTGAGGCTTTACCAGCTGAGCATCCTAAAGCTCCTGGTGAGTCCAGACCAGGGCTATGGAATACCTACACTTTGAGATGGTGCTCTTCAAGGTCCTAGGCCCTTTCTCTTAATTAGGAGTTTTGGCTTTGAATTATACTTAAGAGTCTCCAGGAATGACCACTGTGAGGGCTGAAAGAACTATCTTAGGCTCTCTGGTCAACAGTTCAAAATCTTTACGTAATATAAGCATTTGCCAGAGATTATGGAGTCCTGTTAGGCTGCAAACTCCCCAAGATCAGGGTCTAAGTCAGTGGTACTGTCCACTGCTGGGTCTTGGTGTCTGAACACAAATACATTCAATAAATATGTTGTTTTATTTATTTATTATTTTATTTTTTGAGGCAGGGTCTCACTCTGTCACACAGGCTGGAGCGGAGTGGCGCGATCTGGGCTCACTGCAACCTTCACCTCCTGGGCTTAAGCGATCCTCCCACCTTAGCCTCCCGAGTAGCTGGGACTACACGTGTGCACCACCACATTTGGGTAATAAATACGTCATTTTAAAAAACAAATTTCAGCTTGCCAAGTCTGGCATTTTCCTCAGCTGCAGACCCAGCCCTTTAGTGTAAACTACTACCTAGGCCTACAAGCACTGGTGGGCCTACGGCCACTACTGGTAGAAAGAGAGATACACCAGAACACCTGAGTGTTCACCACTGACACTTTTCAGCAGTTATCCTGCCCAGTGATTCTCAAAGTTTGGTCAGCAGACCACTTGGTTCAGAAGTACTCAATCCCACCCCACAACTTTTCTTTTGGTGGGGCAGTGGGATGGGTAAGAAGAAAACAGTGGGGGGTTGAGGGTGGGAAAAATGGTGGAGAAATGGGGAGGTGAAATAACAGTGGCCAAAAGATGGTGGCAAGACAAGTGGAGGTGGAAGAGGAATGGTGGGGAAAGGAGAAGGGGGACTGTGGGGAAAGGGGACAGAAGAAGAGGGAAGGGTAGTTGGGAAAAGCGAAAGAAGAAGAGGGTCGGTGGGGAAGGGAAAAGAAGCCCACCCCACAACTATTAAATGGGCTCAGATCTACTCTGTTGAGTCGTAAGCACATAAGGGTATAAGGAACAATGCTCTAACCATTCCCAGATAAAACTCATGGAATGAAGAAAATCAGTTATTACCATCTACATACTGCTACACTGCCAACAGGAGGCGTGTCAAAAGCTACCCTCAAATCCTTCAACCCAAGAACAGAAATACCAACGACATATAAGGGACAATTCTGAGGGTTCTAAGCGACCCAGGCAGGGCATTTCTTTAAAGCAGCTCATCAGACTTGACTGCACATACATCAAAGGCATAGTGTTATGCTACACAGAATAAGTGACAGATGCCTACCAGCCTTATCTAGAGATTGATGACTATTAATCCTCAACCATATACTAGTACTGTTTCTAGTGATGAGCAGCTTGTCCGATTGCATTATTATATTGCTAACATAAAATACTACCATTCAAGTGAGGATTTTCTAGTAACTCTTGCAAAGAGTCACTCCCTAGAAATGAAGTTCAGATCAAAACCTTCAGCTTGTGAACCACACACTGTGAGCCATGTTGACAAACCTTTTTCGGACTATGCAGGGAAGACATGAACAGCCCCTTTTCATGGCACTTTTCAGCAGCAAATGGGCCTTTAAGAGTTAACACCTGGTGCCCCTTCCTCAAAATCGCATGGCAATAAAACAAAATGAAATAAAAAGGATTATCTATTATATAGGATCCTTCCTTGTTTTCTATTCCTAAATAGAAGCAGATTTCTTTTCTTGGCCAAGAATCAAGAACCTTGAAACAACTCACCATCATAGTAAAACTTGACACTCTCTGGAAGAGGCTCATATGGTGGGGCAAATACTGGACCTTTATGTTCTAGGAATTTCCACTTGATGCCTTCAGGATAGCGCTCTTCTTCCCACCTTTAAAAGACAAAGCACAACCTCATTTAGTGATCACCTTGCCTAACATGGGGGTCATTACTGATTAAATGCCAAATAATTATCCACGCAACTGATTAGTGCTCTGGAATGACTTCTGGGCCTCACATTCAAGGCCTGGATCAAAAGAACCAGTGTCTCTCATTTTGAAAAAGCCAACACTCACAAGAAAGATGAAATACTGTAGTGAATAAAGGAAAATACATTTCAACAGCTCAGTTCAAGGATACTGGACGGAAGAGATCAACAATGAAGGAGCTCAGCAACAAGTGAGGGACATGAAAATGTCAACAGCTGTTTTACCACAATGGCATACATGACAGAGGATTGTTCACATTGTTCATAAGTAGGCTAAGGCCTCCTCAGAGTGGTGATGTCAGATGGAAGGTACAGGGGAAAACAACCCTATGAGAAAGGACATAAAGCAAGAAGACTAGGAAATGACAGCTTAACTGGGGCATGTTGAGTTTAAGGTACTTATGGATTACCTGGAACTATCTAGCAAACACTGATAAATGAATCTAAAGCTCAGTGGAAACAACTTTTTGAAAACGTATTTTTAAAATGGTTGAACATAAGAAAAAAAATGAGTAATACAATAAACACCATATACGCCTGTAATCCCAGCACTGTAGGAGGCTGAGGCGGGCGGACCACGAGGTCAGGAGGTCGATACCAGCCTGGGCAATGTGGTGAAACCCCGTTTCTACTAAAAATACGAAAATTAGCCGGGCATGGTGGCGCACACCTATAGTCCCAGCTGCTCAGGAGGCTGAGGCACGAGAATTGCTTGAACCCAGGAGGCGGAGGTTGCAGTGAGCCAAGATCGTGCCCCGGCCCCCCACCCTGGGCAAAAAAGTGAAACCCCATCACAAAAAAAAAAAAAAAAAAAAAAGTTAATAATTTGCGAAATTCCCTATTTTGGCTGAACCATTTTCAAGGTTAGTTGCAGATCTGATACTTCACCACTAAATACTTTTCAGCAAGTTATCTCCATAAAAATAATATTCTTCCACATAACCACAAAACTATTATCACATCTAACAAAATTAGTAACTTCCTAGTGTAATTCTAATATCCAGTCAGTATTAAAAACTTCCCTATTTCATCGAAATTTATTTCATAGACCAGGATCCAACTCAGGCTCATTACTGCAACTGGTTGATATGTCTCAAGTTTCTTTTACTTTAATAGATAACTAACTTACTACCCTCATATTTACTTTCCAAGTCCAATATTTTATTTATTTCATTTTATTTTATCAATCATTCAGCCATGTTCAATTTTAAACAAAGTTCAGAAACATCAAATAAAAATTACATGTATCAAACCATATTGTAACAATGGTATTACTATAAAACCACAGTCAACATATATGGTCAAATGATTTACAACAAGGATGCTTAAGACCATTCAATGGAGAAAGAACAGTCTTTTCAACAATAGTGCTGGCAAAACAAACTGGGTCTTTACATTATACACAAATATTAATTCAAAACGGATCAAAGACCTAAATATAAGAGCAAAAGTATAAAATTCTTGGAAGACAACATAGGGGAAAAGCTTCACAATATTGGATTTGACAGTGATTTATTGGATATGACACGTAAAACACAGGTAACAGAAAGAAGAAATGAATTGCGGCTGGGCACAGTACCTCACACCTGTAATCCCCGCACTTTGGGAGGCTGGGGTGGGCGGATCACTTGAGGACAGGAGTGCGAGACCAGCCTGGCCAACATGGCGAGACCCCCGTCTCTACTAAAAATACAAAAATTATCCAGGGATGGGGGCACACGCCTGTAATCCCAGCTACTCCGGAGACTGAGACACAAGAATCGCTTGAACCTGGGAGGCGAAGGTTGTAGTGAGCCGAGATCACGCGACTGCACTCCAGCCTGGGCAACAGAGAGACACTCTGTCTCAATAAATAAATAAACTGAACTTCACTGAACTTAAAAACTTCTGTGCATCAAAGGATACTTCAAGAGAGTGAAAGACAACTCACAGAATGGGAGAAAATATCTGTAAATCATGTATCTGATAAAGGGTTAACATACAAAATATATAAAGAGCTCCTACATCTCAACAAACAACCCAATTTAAAAAATGGGCAAAGTCTCAGTCTTAAGGTGGAGGAAAAAAAAGATAAAATCAAAAATCGGGGCTCGGCACGGTGGCTCACGCCTGTAATCCCAATACTTTGGGAGGCCGAGGCGGGCAGAGGGATCACTTCAGGTCAGGAGTTTGAGACCAGCCTGGCCAACATGGCAAAATTCTTATTAAAAATTCAAAAAATTAGCTGGGTGTGGTGGTGCATGCCTATAATCTCAGCTACTCAGGAGGCTGAGGCATGAGAATCACGTGAACCCGGGAGGCAGAGGTTGCAGTGAGCCAAGACTGTGCCACTGTACTCCAGCTTGGGCAACAGAGTAAGACTCTGTCTCAAAAAAAAAAAAAAAACGTGTGGGGGGGGGAGGTTGGGGCAAAGAACTTGAATGGACATTTTTCTAAAGAAGATATACAAGTGGCCAATAAGTACCTGAAAAAATACTCACCATCACTAATCATTAGGAAAATACCAATCAAAACCACAACGAGATACTACTCATACTCATAAGGATGGCAATAAAACAAAAAATAACAAGCGTTGGTGAAGGTGTAGGGAAGCTAGCACCCTTGTGTGGTCCTGGTAGGAATGTAAAAAGGTGCAGCCAATGTGGAAAAGATAGCATAGCAGTTCCTCAAAAAGTTAAGCATAGAAATGCCACATGACCCAGCAATTCCATTCCCAGGAATATGCCCAATATTCAAACAAATACTTGTACACGAATGATCACAGCAGCACTATCTGCAATAGCCAAAGGCAGAAATAACCTATGTCCATCAAAAGATGAATGAACAAACAAAATGCAGTATAAACAATGGAATATTTAGCCTTTAAAAGTCAGAAAATTCTGAAACACACTACAACATGGATGAGCGCTGACATTCTGTTAAGTGAAATAAGTCAGTCACAAAGGACAAACACTGTATGACTATTAATATGAGGTACCAAGAGTAGTCAAATTCATAGAGATAGAAAGTAGAATGGTGCTTACCAAGAACTGGGGGAATAGGCTGGGCACGGTGGCTCACACCTGTAATACCAGCACTTTGGGAGGCCAAGGCGGGCAGATCACCTGAGGTCAGGAGTTTCAGACCAGCCTGGCCAACATGGCAAAACCCCATCTCTACTAAAAACGTAAAAGATTAGCCGGGCGTGGTGGTGGGAGCCTGTACTCCCAGCTACTCAGGAGGCTGAGGCAGGAGAATTGCTTCAACCCAGGCGGCGAAGGTTGCAGTGAACCGAGATTGCAGCACTGCATTCCAACCTGGGCAACAGAGCGAGACTCCGTCTAAAAAAAAAAAAAGAACTGGGGCAACAGAGAAGTGGGAAATTGTTAATAACTACGGAGTTTCGGTTTTGCAAGATGAAGAGTTCTAGAGATGGTGATGGTGCACAACAATATGAATGTACTTAATGCCACTGAATTGTACACTTAAAAATGGTTAAGATAAATATTATGTCATATGTATTTTACACAAATAATTTAAACAAAAATAAAGATTTAATAGAATCTTAGACCTCAAAGGAACATTAAAGATCTTCTATAATTACCACTTTTTCAGATATGAAATTGGCAGAGTCATTGATATATTAATAAAAAGATCTCAATGCAGGAACTCGCCCAGTCCTACAGTCTATTACTCTCCAAATAGAGAAAATATACATATATGTAGGTGTATGAGAGCATTTGCAAGGAGCCTCTCACAGAATGGGAGAAAATATCTGTAAATCATGTATCTGATAAAGGGTTAACATACAAAATATATAAAGAGCTCCTACATCTCAACAAACAGACATGTAGCAGTCACGGAGTAACCGTGAGGAGATTCAGAACGCCACACTTTCCCTTATCTTGGGACTTTGGCACCATTCTTCTCTTCAACTACAGTGGTTTTTTTTTTTTTTTATTTTTTTTTATTTTGAGACAGAGTCTCACTCTGTCACCCAGGCTGGAGTGCAGTGGCGCGATCTCCGCTCACTGTGAGCTCCGCCTCCAGGGTTCACACCACTCTTGTGCCTCAGTCTCGAGTACCTGGGATTACAAGCCCCCACCACCATGCCCAGCTAATTTTGTTTTTGTATTTTTAACAGAGATGGGGTTTCACTGTGTTAGCCAGAACGGTCTCAATCTACTGACCTCATGATCTGCTCACCTCAACCTTCCAAAGTGCTGGGATTACAGGCGTGAGCCACCATGTCCAGCCCTACAGTGTTTTTAAATGAAGACTCCAAACTGTTTTTACAATTCCTATTTCAACATGTGTATCTTTAAGACCCACAGCAACTTCTTTACCATTTAAGCAAATTAAGAGATTCAACGAATCGCAACGCTAAACCTCAGTTTAAACAGAAAGAGTATGTCTTTCAATAAGCTCATGTGACTGGGTTGACAGCTATTATTGTACAAATAAAAGCAAACAGTTTTCTCCTTTAAGCCTCCCCATGCGTGCATATATTCCCCCCAAATTTAAAAACAAACAAACAAAAACATGTACTTAGACATCAAAATGGCTTCTCTTTGGCAGCTTGACTGGAATAATCAAGTACCAATTTAATAATAACATCTGCTTGGAAGGGGAAAGGTGGGAAAGTGCTAGAAATATAAAGACAGGAAAGTAAACTCCATGTGCTTTTTAAAATCAAGTTCCCTTGCAGTTAGCAAGCACTTCACAGTATGCTATAAAACTCATATTTAATTTTTTTAAATTTAGACATAAAGGTCACATGCTATAGATTCCGAATGCTAATCCTTGAAATTAAGGGCAGTTTTTCTGGTTTGAGCAAAATGTCAATAATCCATATTCCATAAATTTCTTATCACTATCATTGACCATATATTTGAGTCTTGGTCTTGCAACACTAATTCCTTACATTACAGTCCTGACTCCTCACAGCATTTTACCTTTGCTAAGAGATTCAAAACCCCATTTAAAGTCACACCTAACACCTGCAATAAACTCCCCAGGTTCTAATTCTTTATGAAGAATCATCTGTTGAGAATTAACTTGCAACTTATATTCCCACAGGTCAGCCCTGATACAAAAGCGTACTTAATTAACCCAACAATGCTAAAACCCTGTTCAGCTACAATGGCCAACAGTTAAAAATCAGGACATCTGGGATAAATAGGATTTCATGTATGAACCCAAACACACTGCCACCACTTATAACAATGTTTCTATGGAGATAATGTGATATAGCAAAGAAACCCTGAAGGACCTGGACCTTTTCCAATCAAACAATTACCAAAGGAGGGAGATAAAGATCAGAATAAGTGTTTTTTTTTCTGGTAAACATAAACAGTTCTGCGGACTTAGAAGGAAAGCAAAAGATCTGCAAATTTGTCAAGCTTGTAAAGTGTGTACTTATTTTAGTGGGACAGCATAAGGAATAGTTAACGTAAGAGTATCTGTCATTTAAGTTCCCAACTAGATCATCAGTGGCAGTCACTGAGGTACTGGATAACTGACTTCAGAGTACAATCCGCAGCCTCTATCAGTTAAGAGGCTCTTCATTCCTATTTTAAACTCCAAAAACTCGACGTGCCATTCAAGCATTGTGCTTGAAAAGAATGTGCAAGATTTAACCATCACACCTGAGAAATGATTAGAAGCTGTAGCAAAGTCTGCTCATCCCTCAAAAAACAACTTTTAGTTAAAGACCAGCCAGTTCCCCTTTAACCCAAAATAAGAATAAAAACCAAAAGTCATAGTGTCTCAGAGAGAATGTGTGGCAACACTGAAAAGGATTTCAACCACAAAAGCAAAATTAGGCTCCTAAACCCCTCAAGGGCACCTAATTCTACACATAGAAAGCCGGACCCAGTGCACTTGCCTGGATTCCAAAAAGAACCAAAGCTCTGAAGTAAAGGGGAGACAGCAGGGAGCTCCTGAGAAGGAAATTTATTTGTTCATTTAACAAGTATTTATTGAGTACCTACCACAGAACCCTGACTGATGAATTTACCAACGTACCATTCTCTTAACTCGAAGTAATAACCCCTAATTTACACAATCACTTTATTTCTAAAAATCACTTTCTTAAAGGTCAAGATCACTGAAAATGTTGTATTAGTTCTAAAGTAAAGTGAAATAAAAACAAGGAAAATAAACTCATGTTTTTTTTCTTTTTT
>NW_016819573.1:4438291-4509279 GCF_001698545.2 Rhinopithecus bieti | reverse complement strand
TTGAGACAGAGACTTGCTTTGTGCCCAGGCTGGAGTGCAGTGATGCAATCTCAGCTCACTGCAACCTCCACGTCCCGGGTTCAAGCAATTCTCCCACCTCAGCCTCCTGAGCAGCTGCGATTAAGGTGCACGCCATCATGCCCAGCTAATTTTTATATTTTTTTAGTAGAGATGGTTTCACCAGGTTAGCCAGGTTGGTCTCGAACTCCTGACCTTGTGATCCGCCCACCTTGGCCTCCCAAAGTGCTTGGGATTATAGGCATAAGCCACTGTGCCCACTGTGCCCTGTGTTTTGTTTTGTTTTTTTTTTTTTTTTGAGAGATGGAGTCTCGCTCTGTCGCCCAGGCTGGAGTGTGGTGGCATGATCTCACCTCACTGCAACCTCCTCCTCCCAGGTGCCAGTGATTCTCCTGCCTCAGCCTCCCAAGTAGCTGGGACTACAGGTGTATGCCACCACACCCAGCTAATTTTTGTATTTTTAGCAGAGATGAGGTTTTGCCATGTTGGCCAGGTTGGTATCAAACTCCTAACCTCAGGTGATTCACCAGCCTCAGCCTCCCAAAGTGCTGGGATTACAGGTATGAGCCACCGCACCTGGCCTTCTTTTACTTTCTGACTCTGACCTCTAGAAAGAGCCAGGGATCCTCTGCTCTGTGATATTCCTTTTCTATACTTCCCATTTAATCCCACGATGCCATAGCAACATGCCAATCACACAGCTGTCACCGTGTGGCCACATTTCTGCCACTGTGGCTCTCCTCTCTGCCACCTTCCTGGTCAGTGCTCTTTCTCCCTTTCCTCAGAGGTGCTGTGGACATCAAAGTTCTAAATTACAAAAGCCATAAAGGCACATAAACAGGTTTGGAAGGCTATATACCGAGTTATGAACAGTGATTACCTCAAAGCTGGAAAGCTGGAAAGGAAAATGAGAATGGAAGAAGAGAGGTACAGGTGACTTTGATTTTTACTCTATTAAATCTCTCATTTGAGTTTTTTCATCATAAACACAAAATCATGTACTGTTGGTATAGTAAATAGTAGAATATGTTAACAGAAATAAGTATTTTTTAAAACATGTTTATTTCAAGATTCTAAACACCAAAAGTAGAAAAGTTCTCCACCTAAACATGCTTCTCAAGAGCAACCAGCTATGACTAAACTGTCCTTCATAAAGACTGAATTTTCACTCCTACAGGGAGGGAGAATGCTTGTTTTCTCATATTCACAACTCTAGATATTTTCACTTATTAATCTTTCCCAATCTAAGAGGCATTAAAAAAAGATTTTTTTGCATCTTTGATTACTTATGAAGTTGATCATATTTTTAGATGTTTATTAACCATTTATTTTACTAAACTGCCTGTTCTTCACATTCTGATTAGACCATTCCTTTCATACCTGTTTTAAAAGAGCTTTTTTTCATATTAGGAATATCAGCCCTTTGTACTGCAAATACTTTTGCTTTTTTTCTTTTTTTAATGGCATGAAGCTGTCCATCTGCCATAAATTGAACTTTGATGTATCAAACGTAAAACACCTTTCCTTATGGCTCTGGTTATGTCCTGCTTCAAAGGATCCTCACGATTGCACAATTATAAAAATATTCACCCACGTTTTCTTGTTGAGGTTTCTTCTGTTGCTGAACAAACAGGCAGTTTTCCCAACACGACTTACATAATAATCTATCCTTTCCTATGATTTTAAATGCATCTGTACTCTCTTCGTATGCTAAATTCCCACCTCTACATAGGTCTGCTTCTACAGTCCATTCTGTTCACAGTGGTGGAAACCAGTTTGAGATCCAATAGATTTAGAGCCAGTTAATGATTTCACTAGAAGTTGGAAAACTTATTTCGAATGTTATTCTAGAGAAACTGTTTTAAGTATTTTACCCCAAATATCAGGATATTAATTTTAATAACTCAATATTCTTGCTTCGTAAGGATATGCAATAAAAGAGGTGGCATTTTAACCCAGCGCTGAGATGTTACCATTTCCACTTCTGTTCCTCTTCTTTCTTCGGTTTCTTTTTCTTGTTATCTGGCTCAGGAACTTTTTTATCTTTATCTTTATTCTTGGGTTTTCTCAATTTACCATCCTACAAAGAAACATGGTGAGAAAGCACTTAGTAAGGACTGATCACACTTCTGGAGGCAGTTTTGGGAGCCATGAGGAAGAAAAACTGTCATCACAGAGTATTAGAACTAAAGAGGATCTCTACTCCTCTCATTTGACAGATGAATAACAAGGTACTGGTGCTCTGTTCTAGAGCAGTATTTCCTAAAATTTCCTGACAAACGACTACCTGGGAAAGTAGTTAAAAAACACTCTGCAGGGGAAGAGACTTGAAAACTGTATTTTTTTTTTTAAACCTCAAAGGAGTTTGGAAAAGTACTGCTCTAGAGAGTAATCCGAGTGTATTTTCCTCACTTAGTTTTTCTTCACTTATGTTTAATCCTACTCATCTTTAAACCTCTTCCAGTACAATCCAGTAACGGCTATACGAGGCTTTGCATTAGATATTTAGCATTCAGTATGAAAGAAAATTCCCAGTTGATTTAGTTGAGTATAGTTCTATCGCTGCTGCTTGTATACACAAAGTCACGATGCAGTAAGCAAGTATTTCAGAGGTTCTAAAATGATACCAATTCCTATGGTGGTATTTCTTTATGGCTCTTCTTTGAACTCTGAATGTAAATGAGCTGATCACAGTGGCACAAAAAAAGGGTATCAAACCTAAACAGGCAGAACTCACCAATACAGAGATAAATCTCAAAACATACACACAAAACCCAAACAAAAATGTAATATTCAACAAGTGAAGATCCCACTCAGAATCTGAACTCTTTTGAAGAATATTTTCCTGTGTCCTACCTATTCAACATAATTTAACTATTTATTCAGTCTTTATTCAACAAGTTTAAAGGTGGTTTTGAACCATCTTAAAATCAATTAAAGAGTGGCACAGCTGGAAAGTGTATGGACGGGTTCATTTAACCATTTCCAGTTACAAGCAAGGACTTTGAAACAGGTTTTTTCACTTGATAAAGGTCATACAGCTGTTATTAACTATGATAAGAGCCTAACTTTATGAGAAAAATAACAGAATGTGACTTACGGCAATAATTGGAATAAACATTTTAGACCCTCATAATAGGAGAGCAATCAAGATAGGAATAGAAAAAAGAGGAAAAGCTTACAGTACCACCCATATTTTAAAACAGGCATGGAGAATATAAATATGTGGGTATGTTTGGGAGAAGGTACTACAGGATCACATTAATTCAGATAATGTTTACTATTTAGGGTGAAACACACCACAGGAAAGGGAAATGTTTTTCAGTGAAGATACTCTAAACAGCTTCTGAGTAGGCATGCAGATGGTCCCAACAGGAAACTACTGGCTACACTGTATGTTTTCAAACCTCAAATTGGGGTATCAGTCACGGAGAGCCCACAGAACAATTCTCAAAAACAAGAGGAAAACAACAACAACAATAACAACAAAAAGCATAGTTGGCGAGTGAGGTTTAATGACAGATTCTGCCATCCGGGGTCCCTGCCACAGTAAGACTGTATTAATTCAGAGTCTTTCAGCCAGCATTTTTCCCCCTATGTGGTAGGGTTGCTAAATAGAATAAAAACTGAAGTCAACTGTTCTTTTTTCCCAATGTTTAACAAATTCAGAGTATTATTTTTGCATAAATGCAATGTAAACATAAAAGAAAAACAACACTTGGAGAACTCAAGTTTTATATTCCTTTACTGACTAGTTTGTACTGATTAGGCACGTGGAAGTGGAGTGGTTGACTACCATAATCACCACTTAACATTTCACTCTCAATTCCTTGAATTAGTGCTTATTAATTTGAACTTTGGCCAAGAATAGACTAGTTGTCATAAAAACTATGATCTTCTAAATACAGGACCTGATCATCTCTCTATGGCTCAACTCAGTCACTAATAGTCTTCATATGATTTCATTAAAGACCTTTCTTCTCCCTCCTTGCAGAATCAGGGGAATCAACAAAGTCCCAGGGGAGGTAGGATACTATAGTAGCTGGTGTGCTGGCGCTGAAGTCAGACTGTATGGGATCAAATGCTGGCTTTACCACTTTAGTAGCTATGTGACCTCAGGCAAGTGATTCAACACTTCTATACTCTATTTCTGCATCTGCAAAATGGAGATGATAATAGGGATATAACAACCTTTTCAGGTTGTAAGGATTAAATGAAATGATACATATATAAAAAATGTAGAAGAATGCCTGGCACATGGTAAGCACCTATTACATTTAATTGTGATTATTAACATCATTCTACTATTATGACAGATTATCCTCTTAAGACTCCCTGCCCCTTCACTATCACTCTCTTTACTGCTGGTACTTCAAACTATCCACTTTACATTTGTGAACCCATTTTGCCCATGACAGTGGCTAACCTCAAATGTAGCATAAGAGCTAAGAACTCACACAACCCCTTCTTCTCTTAGGGGAGGGCATCATTAAGACCTCTGTGAATTTCTGACATCTTTTCTCAAATTACCTGCTAACAATTTTTTAGTATAAGAACTCAAAAGTGTCAAAAGGAGAAAGCATATGATTCTATTTTCAATCTACCACAAGCATCAACAAGAACATTTAGGAAAGCATTTAAACGGAACCGAGTTTTTTGAGGAAGGTTATAGGCCAAGAGGATAAAGAAGGGAGCGTGTGTGTTCCAGACAGAGGAACAGCAGGTGCTCCATATATCTCGGAAGTATGAAAGAATTTGGTGTGGAAAAGAAACAAAGGAGGTTAATGTGACTGGTACAAGCAAGCTAGAGAAGAGGCACAAGATGAAGAGAGGCACAAGATGCAGGGGCCAGATTGGGAGGAGCTGCGGTAAAGAGTTTGGGTGTCAATTTTATGTCAAAGGGGCACCCATTAAAGAACTTTAGATAGGAATGGTTACCCAAAGTGAATGATGAGCAAAAAATTCTTAGGGAAATTTCTTCAGGGTTATAAGCCAAAATGTGGTTTCTTGTTAACACTGCTTCTGTATATATGAAGATGATATACTTTTTGGAAGAACATCTGTTGGCAGCATAGCTGTGGGTAGACAGACACCCAGGAAGGCTGACAGCAGAATCACTGCTGGTTGTGGTTAACTTAAGACACTGTGGGGATTCATAGAGATCTTAAAACTACCAGTGCCACAGCCATCACTTATTAAATTTTTTTCCCTAATGTTATTACTACAACAAACAAGCCAATAAATACCTAAAACTCATTTGTCTTAAGAAGCTGCTTACTGGAAAACTCTCACTTCCAAACTCACCCCAAAGGGCCTAAGTCTCTTTACTAACCTCTTCTTCCTCTAGTTTTCTTTTCTTCTCCTTCTTGATATCTTCTGTTTTAATTTTCTTAGGTTTATAATCAGCACTAGAAAGGGGAACATGAATACACAGTTAGCATAATTATGATTCAGGAGTCCTCACTCATAGGAGACCTACCAACTCTTGGAAGCCTCCATGGCAGGAGTAATTGCTGTTATTCTTGGCTGGGCATTCTACGGTCAAGAGTAACAGAAGTGGAGAAAATAATGAAGGTCAGACCAAAGGAATAGTTACAGCCCTATATAGAGCAAAACTAACCACTTACACTGGCCTGGAAGCAAAATAGGGTGGGGGGATATATGCAGAAATAAATACCACTATCAGATGAAAGTTTGGGAAATAAAATAAAATAAAAAATAAAAATAAAAGATGAAAGTTTGGGAACCAAACGCACAGCACACTAGCCACCACATAGCAGTAACTCACTGGAATGTGGAGGAAAGAAATTCTAGATTGAATGAATACAAAGGAGTTCACTAAGTATTTCCCTTCTCCCTTTCCATCCATTTTCTACTATAATAATAGCGTAATAAGCTATGTAAGAGTGAAAATAATGAATATAGTTTAATCTCACTGAATCTGGGGAAAGAGGTACATGTCTTATGAGCAGTTTTATTATTTTTACACACTGAAACTTCACTTAGAATGTACTGACAGGGATAGGTCTAAGAGAAACTGCTTTAAGTTATCTATGGTAGGCAATGAGAAATTTTAAGTGACTTAATTTATTCTTCATGAATTCTGTATTATTTGAAATTTCTACAATAAATATCTATTGCCTTTACAATAAGAAAAATCTATATAATCTTCATGTAAGCCTTGGGAATACTACTTACTTGCTTAGCAAACCCTACTTCTCATAATTCAGAGAATCAGTCCATTAATCACAAATCCCAAATGAGTAAAAGCCAATTAATGCAGCTTCTATATGTATTATAAAGAAACACATCACATTTATTCTTTAAACTCCTCCTTTTTGTTTTCAAAAGTCAAAGTTTTAAGAAAATACTCACTCATCCTCATCTCGAGGTCTCTTTAATGGCTTTATATCCTCTTTAGGAGGAACAAAATAGCCATCATCTTCAGGTTCATCTTTAATTTGTGGTGGACTAAAGAGAAAAAAAATTGCTGGTCACAGAGTGCTAGAACATCTGTATTGTATTAATACAAAGAAGGAATATGTCATCTCGCTGAAAAGAAGCTAATATAAATAAGGACAACCACATATATATTATAAAGATTTTCTGTGAGCACTTTTTCTCACTTCAATCCTGTGAAGTAGACAGTATTTGTCCTCATTGTACATGTGAATGGGCAATATCAGGATTTGGGATCAAGACTCCTTACTCTAACTCAGAATTCTTTCTCACTATTTCTTAGCTGTCTTTGCCAGCATGGCACGAACCACTCCAGAAATAAACCTAAGGTGTTTTCTTGCCTTACACGAGAAACCTACCATATATTTGACCCCACAAGCTGAACTGATTGTTCCAGTACTCCAAAAGCTAAAGTACAGCTTTTACAAGGAAAGGAATAAACAAATAAAGAAATAAACTAAGTTGATTTCCCCAACTTAGTATCTTAAAGTTCTAAAAATCTGGCAATAATGTACATGTATATTCAGTTACATGGAAAGATAACCAAGCTGACAACATTACAACAAAAGAAGGGCATGTTGTTAAACCAGAATAAACAGAAGGCATCCTATGCCAAATCTATTCATTGTTCAATGTCCTAACTTAGGTTTACTTTATATACAGAAGAGTGTCTCACTACTATTTGTTAAGATCTTACCTTCAAAATATAAATATAAAAAGACAATCCTTTGAGACAACCATCTTGAACCAAAACAAAGAAGGAACAAGTAAAAAATACCATAGAGCCCAACAATCACTGCCCCCCAAGGGATCCTCCATGGCCTGGCACATCTCTTCAGAACCTCATTGCCTTAACTCAGTACAAGCATTGGCCTCCTTACATGTAGCTGGCCCCTGTGGAGGGATCCAAGGATTAAGAATCCAGACTCCACTACAAAGTATATTCACAGGGTTTCAAGAGTACCTCCAACCAAAAAAAGCATACTGGGTCCCCCTGCTTGTGATAGAATTTGAATGTTTAAAGAACTTACTTTAGCACACTAACCAAATGCCAGCTTCTACAGCTGTTCCCCCTCCTGCCTGAATACTGACATAGACCCTTGGGTCCAGAAGGAAAGAAAGCCTATCATTTACCCAACTAGTTAAGTAAATGCTAGATCCTAATTTTGTCACACTGAAGACAAAAACATGTGGGAAGGGTTATTAGGTCTGAAGGAAGAAGTCCTAAAACAATTTAGCAGAAAACTGTATTCCAGTGAAGCATCTGGATTCTTTACAAAGACATACACAGAAGCCAGCAAGGAGTCCAACAAAGTGAACATAGAGACCACTGCCTCAAAGAAGGCTGTGTTCCTAATTTTCTAACCCAAAAAGTCTGAAAATGAACTCACAACTACACATCAAGTCCAAAAAGTTTATTCATATCAGTTTAATAAAAATTCAAGGCAGTCTCTCGGCAGAGATTAGCCCAGCAGTGCCTCGGTCACTTTATCTGAGAAATCAAAATTCCTAGGGCAGCTTGCAGCTCTAATGCTTCTTGAATTTTATTATTCTGCATTCCTAGACCAATTATGAAACACGCCTGAAGAGGGCACCTGCTTCTCCTTGTCTAAAGGACCCAGAGTACCAGGCACAACTGTCAAAAACTTTAACAAATGAAACTGGAAGTTCAAAGATTCAAGGAAGCAAAACTCTCAAAGTGTTTTGTCCTAGTCAATAATGCAAATATTTCCAACTATTTCTAATAAATCCATTCTGTCATTCAGTGAAGTGAGAATATGTAACAATAAACATCTAGTTGTTTCGAAACTAGAGGGGAACTTTTGGGCTTATTTTAGGAAATTGAGGATGAGGAAAACAAAATTATAAAGGTAAAAGCAGTATAGGAAGTAACCTCTAGATTGTGTGCATTTTCCTCTCCTTCTAGAAAAGAGATAACATAATTCTACCCAAATCTACACTCATCCCTAACATGTAGGTCAAATGATCTTTTATATATAAGTCTCCTAATATTACTAAGGACGAATTCAGACTAAGCAATTTTTCAGAAAACTCCATAATCACTACTGAATATGAAGTTCCTTTTTAGAGAAATGAAAATGTTCTGGAATTAGTGAAGAGGCTGTAATACCTTGTGAATATACTAAAAGAAAAACAGTACACTGTATACCATTAAAAGACAAATTTTGGGATATGCAAATCTCAATTTTTAAAAATCTCTCCTGTCAACCTTCTCTACTCGAAATAACCTTCTGGAAAATGTGCTGGTCAGTCTCACTATATGGCACTGTAGAAAGGCTCAGGTTGGCTTATACCAAGTCTTCTCACTGCTGAGTTTCTGGGAACCATCAAGATGGCCAGGTCAGTGTGTTTTGGGTAAACTCAGACAACATTACAACACAGGCAGCTGGCCTGCTGCCCACCCGGAGAAAGGGAAGCCCACGCAGCAGCAAAGTCTTACCTAGAGAAGCCATTTTCCTTCTCCTTCTTTATTTTTGCATCCCCAGAGGCTCGAACCTGAAAAGTCAAACAACAGTAACTAGTACCTTGAAAGGACTAAATCTGAAGAAACCTCTTTTTGAGAATATATAGCATCAAGTCTTGGGACGTTATGATCACAGGCTGGCTCTTATGTTAGCAAAACTGAACAGATGAACTACAGGTCCTGACATTTTCCAACACTCGTTTTTAACAATTCTTCTGGGTGAAACTGTCCAACTCACTGAGAAAGGTTTCCCTTCAAAATGGCAGCTTTTTACCTTTAAGTGATGGCAGGTCTCTTTTCCCCAATAAGTATGTTCTACTACTCAAGAAGTTGCCATTGGCAGTGCAGAGAGGAAACAAAAGCAAAAACCAACCAAACAAAACATATGGGCCAGATGTGATGGCTCATGCCTATAATCCAAACACTTTGAGAGGATGAGGTGGGAGGACTGCTTGAGGCCAGGAGTTCGAGACTAGCCTCGCCAACATAGTGAGACCCCTGTCTTTATTTAAAAACAAACAAACAAACAAAAAACTGTATGCCCTGCCTTCTCTGACTTCGGCAAAGTATACTTATGACCCCCTCCCCTTCAACTTCCTGCTTTGTAGATTCGTCAGAAACTTTATCTTTCAAAAAAAATCTTCATATATACACACAAAGGGATACACACATACACACAGATATACACAGAGTATCTCTAGAAGGATACAAAACATAATCAGTATAGCGATTGCCTCTGAGAAGGATGGGAGACAATGAGTCAGTGGTGAAGAGATGTCTTCTTCACCATATTCCTTATTTCATAGTATCTGAATTTACCAAGTACAAAATTACTTTTCAAAGCTAAAATAAAACAATCTCTTTTAAAACTATACAGAGTACTATTCATTCTCAGCCGGGTGAGCCTAGTCATTTTTAGAAGGCTTGTACTGGTTATGTTGGAACCAAAAGCCACAAAGGGCACCAGCATCACTAAATTTTCACTCGGGAAGAATCTTTAATGAACAGAAGACCAACAAGGCATTAGGCCTTCTCCCAAAAACAATTAATTTTCCCTAATGCATTCTCAATGTATCCACTGGCAACATAAAAAAAAAAAAGGTAATGATATGGACAGATCTGCTACTGTGAGACATATGGTGATAAAAGGCTTAGTTTTTATAGTTTAAAGTTTGCTCTGAATTCTCCTGACAAGAGACCTTTCACTCCAAGGCCAAGGGATCTTACTATGCAGTGCAGAGAGCTGCTTTTAAAGGTAAACAAAAGTGCATCCACGTCCCTTCCTCCCCCAGCTAGAAAACTCTGTACCTTTTCCTCTTTTCGTTTTCCTTGTCTCTGTCTTTGTGTTTGTCTTTATGCTTTTCTGAGCTTCCATCTTTGTGTTTGGTCTTCTCCTTCTCTTTGTGTTTCTTTTCAGAATCTTTATGTTCACTGTAAAAAGTTAAGTCACAAAGTGTTACCCAGAGTAGGGACCACAAGGATTCGTTTCACAAGATACCTAAGATAACATGAACCATGGAAACTTACAGTACTTAAACAGTACCGACAGAAGGTTCAAGTAGAGGGTCTTGGTTACATCGGACTTTATCTTGTTTGATGTTTTTATTTTTGCAAAGAACAGAAACCATCATTCTAGACACACCAGGACATTTTTTTAAAAGTGACTAAGAATACACAGCCAGCCCTGTGTATTTCTGCAACGTTCTACCAGCACAAAAACAATGAAAGCTCCCACTTCAGCATTCATATCTGATGTGAGGAGGTTTCACCAAGAAAGTGTTTGGTGGCTTTGTGTCAGACTTGAAACATATCACACATGTAGCCAAGCCAGGGTTTATGAAGTGAACAGCCCACTACAGTGGATATTTCCTTCTAGTTTTAACTAGTCAAGTTAGTCACTTCTAGATGGGACTTATGTTAGTCCTTTCCTCACAATAAGAAAAGACCCATCTGAAAGCAAGGGCATAGGAACATTCTTTAATTAAAGGTTAAAAAAGCAAAATATGACATTATAAGGCAAGAACCACGAAATTGTGCATAGCTTCTTACCCTGGGATCAAGCTCCTGGAAATTTCTCTTAGGGAAATAACATTACATATAAAGATGTTTATTTTGGTGCTTCCCTTAAACAAACAAACAAAAAAAAAACAAAAACGAACAAACAAATCCCAAAATTGGATACAACCTAACAAGTGGGGAAACTGTAACATATCAAATTATTTAACTGTTAAGCTATAATTTGAGTACCACAAATACATTTTGAAAGGTTTATGACAGAAAAAGGAATATAATAAAATAACTGCAACTATGTAAAAACATGCATGTGGTCAAAGACTAAAGAAGCAATAAGTAAAAACCACAAGTTGTAGTTTAAGGTGACAGAACGCTATTATTTTTCAGTACACTGGGACAGGCAGTTAAGGAGCCTTGCTTACTGCACTAACCAACGCACAGGAAAAAAAGACTTCATCAGCAATGAGCTCATTAGGCTATGTCCATCCCATGAAGTTTGTTCTGAAGGGACACTTGACTACAGCAGAAGATCATAAAGGGAGAAACAAATGATGGCATGCAGTTAGGCAGAGCAACAAAATCTAGATTGGGAGAACATCTGCTATTACACACTGCACACAAAAGTAGCTACAACTTGAAAAAGGTATTTGAGTGATGAATAAGCAGAAACTTTAAGAAATCTAGCCAGGGAGAAACAGGATACACTATAGGTTAGGAAAGACTCAAGTACTGAAATAGATGGAAAAACACAACAACGCCCACTTTCCCTTGCTTACATATTTCTCCTTCTATATTGCGCTCATTAGACTGTTATTTACATGTGACACACATTTAAATAACAAGTCTCCATAGGAGGAAAATTCTTTTTAACTCATGAGAACAGAGCTTGTGCATAGTTACAAAATTTCTCTACCATGCTTTTTGTTCTTGGAATTAATATGATGTTCCTCTAACTCAATGTGTTCTCATAATCTGTGTTTTTTACCAAAATGCAATGTTTTATTTAAAAATGTATCCCTTACTTTGTTTAAAAAAAAACAAAAAAAAGTCTTCCAATTGCATTAGCACTCTTATTATCTGTTCTCATTAACTTCTCCAAGCTTTAGAATGAATGGTCAAAGAGCAAGGTTGCTGAGATTATAATTGATTCTTCAGGAGTTACTGTATATATAATCACAGGCACTTGGTTTTTATACTACCAGCAAAATGTTTGAGCTTACCATTCCATTATAAAAGCATGGTAGTTTTGTTTTATTAAGCATCAACTGTAAGAGGGTATGTAAGTCATCTATACAAAGTTCTGCCTAAAAGCAAAAAATCTGGGAACAACTGCATCTATAATATTGATGGACGAATATACTGCCTCCCCTTGCCCTGCCAACTATAGCGGGAGAGGGGACAGCAAAACAAAATTCTACTTTCTAAGCAAGCATTGTACTTGGTATTTTCACATACATTATTTCATTCAATTCTCACAACACTCCTGTGAGGCCAGTTTTATTATCTATCCCCTTATGCTCACACAAACAGGAGACAGTTGTTAAAAGACTTACTCAAAGTTGCAATGTTAAAAGCAAAGTTGGAATTTAAATTTAATATTTCCACCTCCAAGTTCAGAGCAGCCTCCACTACATATCAATACCTTTATATTTCCACTAAATTGATACCTACTGCTTAAGGTAGACTGGTGTTAAAAAACAGCCATGGTGAGTCTGAAGACTTGCTATAAGGTCCTAGCTTTATTTTACCATCAAGCAGAAACTTTCTAGATTAAAGATGTTTGGATACCTGAAAGGATAAACACCTTTGGGGTTGCTTGTTGTTTTGTTTGTTTGTTTTTGTCTTTCCATGAAACTATAAATGGCTAATTCAGGAATCTGAATTCAGGAACACTCCATCTTCCGTTAAGTTCCACCTTTCCCTGACCCATTCTCTTTCTCAATGAAAGCATTTCTTAGAATGTTAGCCAATTTCACTAGAAAACTGGCTTTCTGAGCCTTTTGGTAATCACAGCATAGGTACCTACAAGTGTACAGTGGCCCTGCAGTTTTCAGCTTTGGTGTACATTATCACACCAAACAGAGATCAGGGAAAAGCAATCAACAAATGACAAGGCAAATGAGACATCTGCCAGGAAGCCAAAAGTCAGTGATATTTCCTCTGCCTGCTAACCAGAGAGAAATGTATATAGGAAATTCAAAGTTCCTGCTAGAGAAGTAAACCTCTTTGCAGGTCAAAATTAATCACAAAAACCAGAATGGGATGAAGCTATCATCCTGACTTTCCAAAGGAAGCCAAGTCTCCTCTACTCCTGTTTAGGTATAAGAGCAGATTTGGATTTTTATACTAGCTGACCTCAGATGATTCAGGGTTAAGGACAGCTTCTGTTACAGGGCATCATATAGAAGACTGCTAGAAATTTGGGTTTATAGAGCTCCACTAGGCTTCTGAATACAATGTGCTCATCCCTACTTGTTAGGTGCTGTTACTGTCCCTGCCTCCACAAATAGAGAGCAGAGTGTCTGGGAGCCCAACCTGGCTTCCATAACCCCAAACCGGCAGGAGTTCTGGCAAACAGCAAACCCCACTGCAAGTCTTTCCTAGGAATGCACCTGAAGGAAGTAGCAAAGGTACTGGGGAATAAGTCCTATGATACAGAAGCATGTCCAGGGCTGTGCCAGGAAAGTCAGAAACAGGATTTGGCCAGCAAATAAAATGGAGTCAATGTGGGGTCAGTCAGGCTGACGCATCCTTCTGAGATTTTCTAACACGTATGTCTTTTTCCAAAAGACGTAGGACATGTTTGACTTTCAAGGTAGCTAAAGAACTGCACTTTTCTCATTAGCCGTGAAATGATGGAAATTCTGACCAGTGCAGAAAGTTCATTTGCTGGCTGCCTGTTTTAAGAGATAAAATACTATGTTATCTTCATACTGAACCTGCTACTTTTCCATACAAAACAGACACAATATGTCAAAATAACAAAAGAGCTTTAAAAGTACAATTGAAGGCTATAATATTAGCCAGTTTAGAGGTTGAAAAACAGCTGATTAATTACTGAAGAAACTGCAGTAGGGCTAAATTAGAAAAATGCTGGACACCTGAAAGGGTTGTCTTTTGGTCTCTTCCCCTCCCCCCCCCCCACCTCCCATTTTCTCTTTTAAGAGTAGAAGAAAGGCTTAATATCAACCATAGGAAGGAACCCGAAGGTCAGACAAACATATTTTAAGAGTAAGTTTAGTCTGGGATATGCTGAAGGACAAAAATACAGACAGTAGCAGTTCTAGATACTTCTGTAATGGTCACACTTATGGATGAAATATGAATTTACCCCATGGGCAGGAGGAACTCTGAAAGAGAAAACAATCAATTATTGGCAATGCATAGATCTTGACTTCTTGGTTCATAGTTTTGCATCTGTATGGGGTAAGATTCCAACACACTAGCAGGGACTAGAAAAGCAAAAGTCAATGCTAAAGAGAACAAATGGAAAGATCCAAACCCACTTTTCCAGAGTGTTCATGCCATGTGTTATGCTTCAATTGGCTGAATTCCACTAAAGAAAAAAATAACCTGTGGTGTGGTGGCTCACACCTGTAATCCTAGCACTTTAGGAGGCTGAGGTAGGCATATCACCTGAGGTCAGGAGTTTGAGACCACCCTGGGCAACATGGTGAAATCCCATTTCTACTAAAAATACAAAAATTAGCTGGGCATGGTGGTGCATGCCTGTAATCCCAGCTACTCGGGAGGCTGAGGCAGGAGAATCGCTTGAACCAGGGAGTTGGAGACTGCAGTGAGCCGAGATCACATGACTGCACTCCAGCCTGGCGACAGAGTGAGACTCTGTCTCAAAAAATTTTTTTTAGAATTAAAAAAGAAAAAATAACCTACACTATTTTTAAAGTGATGACAGCAAAACCTTTGGTCTATGATAATTGCTGGAGCTAAGCAGACCACAGAAAAGGGTGACCAGGGTCTCTCTAAGACACTTATATAGAAGAGTGGGAGAAAGGGTGCAAGTAGGGAGCCAGTAGGGAAAAATGTTTCCCTTCTGGCAAAGCATTGTTTCTCTAGGAAAAAAGACCACCACTACCACAACAAAATATTGATATTCTGGAAAGCTAGAATGTTGGCTATGGGAAACTATTTAAAATCTGTCCTCCATCCCCCATAAAAGTATTTAACAGATACTTGAGTAGCACCCAGTGCCAGGCACATTTAATGTCGGTAAGAAAACTCAGGTAAGTACTGGTATCTCCAATTCACAGATGTGGAAACTGAAGCACAGAGAAGTTAAGTAACTCACCCAAGGAACTACCTTTAATGAAAGAAATAGGATTTAAACTCAGGCAGTCCGGCTCCAGAGTCATGCACTTGACTACTCTGTTACTTCCCAAACAAAGCAAAAAAAAAAAAAAGCACTGTTAAAAGTAGAAGGAGCCTCCATATATTCTGAGAAAAGGACTTAGCCACTCATAGCCCAGCTACCTGTCTACTTCTCAAGGCAGCAGACCTCTGCAGGTCACATGAAGTTGGATCGTGGGGATTCCTGTGAGACAGCACAGAGAGCTTCAAAGTCTTGGTTTAGGAGGGAAACTCATGACCCTTTCAAGGATAGTAAGACAGTTAAAGCTTAAATGATGTTTGTAAAATTAAATATTTAAGTAACTTCAAAAGTTCCCTCTGGGAAAAGAGCGCAGTTTCTGAAATTAGCCAGTTTCCAAAAGGCACTAAGAAACAAGGGTTCCTTAATGATACACTACAATGCCGATTATACATCATTAAACAAAATCACAAGGACTCTAGTATTTTATATTATAGAAGTATCAAAACTTCAAGGTAAATGTAATTTCCTAGAAATTATTTAATCCTTTGTTTTCAGGCTAGAGAGGATAAAAGAATGTGCCCAAAGATGGCAAAACCGATACCCATTCTAACTCCCATTCCTCCCTTAAGTTCTTTGTCTCTATTAATAGTGTAAACAGCCTCCCAGTTATCCAAGATAGTAACCCTTTTTCTCAGATCCTTCACGTCATTTGTGGCTAAGTCCTATTTGCTCAACTACTTCCAATGGCTTCTTGCTCAACTCAGAATCGAGTCCCGACATTTCCCCTCACCTTTTAGTTAGCGTAAGTAAAAGTCCCAACTTTTTGAAATGGCATTTAATGGTTTTGCCTCAAGTCACTTTTTTGGGTCTCATTTTCTACTATTCCACCCTGTGTAACCCACCTAACTAGATTCCTCCCAGAACAAAGCATATACTACAATGCCTCTACGTTTTGCTTATAGTTTTTCTTTCTAACCATTACTCTCCCTTAGCAAAATTTTAACCATCTTTGAATGGCCAGCTCAAATGCTGTCTCCACCATGAAATCTTAAAAACAATGATGATGGCTCACTATAATAGGGATAAATATAATACTGAAAATATCAGGGCTCCAAATGGAATGCTATCAGTAACTACTGAATTACATTCAACTACCAGACTCAACAGCTCCAATTTATCTGCATGATATTATACTAGGCTTTGTGGTAATTATCATCATCACCATCATTATCTCAATTATTTAGTATGTTGCAGTTCCCAAAGAGCTATCATGTGCATAAACAAACTTGAAAGCTTGACAAAGCAGGTACTGTTATCAACTCCTGATCAAAATGGAAAATGAGACCCAGAGAAATTAAGCAGCTTGGATCACGACACATAGCTTATAAACGACAGAACCTGGTCTCTTAACTTTCATCTTAGTGTGCTATTCAATATATCACACTGACTCCCACGTGAACGGTGGTGATACTGAGTTTCCTCATTTCTAAACTGTTCAATCTTCTCTGACTATGTAAGTTATCCATTTCCCCTAGACAGGCTGATATAGTGATGTGTAGACAAAGGGAGGGCTCTGGCAAACCACTCACACAGAAAGCAGCATACGTCTCTTTTAAATTTTATTAATTTCAGAAAAATCTCCCCTAATCTGAGAACTGGATGCTTAAATCAAGTGCATATTCCCAAAATTCTACACGTTCTCAATTACAGTTCAGGTAGGATTTGGAACTGAAAGGAAAGCAGAAGCCAAAAGCATCCTTATTCTCAGATGTTTCTCACACTGACAGTACAGAATAGCACTGCCAATATGGCTGGAAAAGTACTTCCCTTGCTATTTCACAGCAGTTTTCTGTCTTCCCTTGCTTTCCACAAATTTGTCACTCCAGTGTGAATGCCAGGTTTAAAATTGGCAAGAGATGCACAGAGTCAAAAACTAAGAGGAGGAATTTCATTTCACACGATTCTCTTATTTTCTAAAATCAGGCCCCCTCTCCTAAATTGCTTTTAATAATATTCTGTTTATATAAGAGATCTAGTATTAAAGATACACAATGGATAAGAATGCAACTCTTTAAGAAAGGTAGCTTGTGAGACCCTACAAGCCACGTAATTCCTTGGCATCTAGAAGAGTATTCCTTTTGAGATTATTTATGTATTTTTTAAAAGAGGGACGGCCATGATGGCTAACGCCTGTAACCCCAACACTATGGGGTGCCAATGTGGGAGACCAGAAGTTCCAGACCAGCCTGGGTAACACAGCAAGACTGCCATCTCTACTAAAAACAAAAAAGTTAATTACCCAAGCATGGTGGTGCATGCCTATTGTCCCAGCTATTCAAGAGGCTGAGGCAGGAAGACCCCTTGGGCCCAGGGAGGCTGCAGTGAGCTATAATCACACCACCACACCCCGGCCTAGGAGTCAATGAGACCCTGACTCCAAAAACAAAAGAAAAAGGACCTGAAGAGCAGAAAGAAGCAGTGTCAAGAGATAAGTGATGATTGATGAAATTATTTTTTAACTTTGGTGTGAGCTGTTCTTGTGATGTTACAAGCCAGACAAGAGAAAGACAGAGATGAAGTTTTCATAGGTTCAGAATTTGATGAGATTAATACTTTCAGTGCCAAAGATTTTAGGGATTTGGGGACAAAGAGAGATAATGGCAGTGCCTGAGATGATCTGACATTTTTAAACCTGAGCTGCCTACCATACGCATACAAGTAAGGGGTGCTTGTATTTAAACAGACAGTTTGGCTACAAAACTAAACTAACTCTTTTTACAGAGGGAGGTATTTTTCACTGGAAGGAATAATGTAGTGGGGACTCAGGATCCTTGGTCTCACATCCTCTTCTTTCTGCTACCACATCACTATGGTTGAGCATGTGACCTCAGACTCCTGTGCACACAAAGAGGAGACAAGATGAAATGATTCTTAATACCTGCTCCCCTGTTTTGCACCTTGCATGAGGACAATAAAGAGGAAACCAAATGGCATCTCCTGGGATGTGGATCCATAGCCCCATTCTGTTTCTGCAGAAAGGCTACTCTCCCACTCCAAGTCTTCAGTATTGCTACTGCACAGGAAAGTAAGATGCCTCCTGGACTTGGGTCCTAAGTGTAGCCTGATGACAAATGATTGGTGTTAATATCTAGCAGAGAAGGAAGGGACACAGAAACACTTGTTTTCTCATAACAAATGGCCACAAAATTAACTACAATTGATAAGCAAGGATTGGAATAAATGAAAGCATTTTGGAACAGAACATGCTACATCCTAATTATTCTGGGGTTCAGATGTGATTACATAATCCTGACGATTTCTTTAATCTGCTACAGAAGAAATCGAAGAAACCCTAAACTATTAAAAACATCAGAGATACTTTAAAAGGATCACAGTGTATATAAAATTTTACTGGAGGCTGGGTGTGCTGGCTCAAGCCTGTAATCCCAGCACTTTGGGAGGCCAAGGCAGGAGGATCATAAGGTCAGGAGTTCGAGACCACCCTGACCAATATGGTGAAACCCCATCTCTAGTAAAAATACAAAAATTAGCTTGGCGTGGTGGTAGGCACCTGTAATCCCAGCTACTCGGGAGGCTGAGGCAGGAGAATCGCTTGAACCCAGGAGATGGAGGTTGCAGTGAGCTGAGATCACACCACTGAACTCCAGCCTGGGCAACACAGCGAGACTCCGTCTCAAAAAATATTAAAAAATAAAATAAAATAATTTTACTGAAATATAACCAATATCCTTGCTTTGTTGCAAAGAGGTACTGTGTCAGTAGACATCAAAACAGGGAAGTACTTAAAAGTCTGCTTACGGTCGGGTGCGGTGGCTCAAGCCTGTAATCCCAGCACTTTGGGAGGCCGAGACGGGCGGATCACGAGGTCGGGAGATCGAGACCATCCTGACTAACACGGTGAAACCCCGTCTACTAAAAAATACAAAAAAACTAGCCGGGCGAGATGGTGGGCGTCTGTGGTCCCAGCTACTAGGGAGGCTGAGGCAGGAGAATGGCGTAAACCCGGGAGGCGGAGCTTGCAGTGAGCCGAGATCCGGCCACTGCACTCCAGCCTGGGCGACAGAGCAAGACTCCGTCTCAAAAAAAAAAAAAAAAGTCTGCTTACAACAGATTATCTGATTAAACTGTTAAAATTTACACACGTGAATAAGAGACCAAGGGCTAGATTTAGTCATGTCATATGTAAACAGAAACTCGGGCCAGGTTTTTCCAATAGCTCTTGGCGAAAAGGCTAGCATTTTTATAGGAATGAAGAAAGTATTAAAAGGCACAAAAGTGGCTGGACGCGGTGGCTTATGCCTATAATCCCAACACTTTGCGAGGCCAAGGCAGGCGGATCACGAGGTCAGGAGATCGAGACCATACTGGCTAACACGGTGAAATCCCATCTCTACTAAAAACATAAAAAATTAGGGAGGTGTGGTGGTGGGCGCCTGTAGTTCCAGCTACTTGGGAGGCTGAGGCAGGAGAATGGTGTGAACCCAGGAGGTGGAGGTTGCACTGAGCCGAGATCATGTCACTGCACTCCAGCCTGGGCAACAGAGCGAGACTCTGTCTCAAAAAAAGGGGGGGGGGGGGCACAAAAGCACATATAACAAATTATTGAATTTGCCTACAATATGATCTTGGAAAAGTATGCTTTTAAATAGATGTAAAAGTGTCATCTCTGCACATCTGTAGAGCAGTTCACAACTGAAGAGCTTCTGTATTTATTTACTCCCATGGTTCCCCTGTGAAGCATGTATCAAGATGAAGATGAAGAAACTGAGTTGAAGAAGGTTAGGTAACCTAGTCAAGATCACATGAGACCTAAATGGATGCACAAGGATGAGGAATTCTTCTACAAAATCACACCTTTTTTTTTTTTTTTAAAGAGAAGATTTTGTAAAACAGGACAAGGCCAAACTTACATGTCTCAAAGCCCTTTATGTCACTTTTACTGTATCTTTCCTCCCAAAACAAAGTAGAATGTGTTAGAGAAGATAACTTTTCAAAAGCTTATGTTTTAAATATTAACCTCTTTCTTCTTAAAGTCTTTTGGAATTTCTTCTTACAGTCTAGTAAAATAAAAATCAACATTCTTCATCTGATCTGTAAGCAGGTCTCTCACATCCTCAGATGATACTGCTCATGGTCAAAGGTTATCTAATTTTTTTTTCACAATTCACATCAATTAGCACAGTATAAACATAGCAGGCAGCCATTGCTGGACATGATCTAGCAATTCTACTCCTAGGTATATACCCCCGAGAATGAAAGCAGAACTCAAATACGTATTTGTAGCCAAAGGGACACCCAAGTGTCCATCAACAGGTAGATTTTTTAAAATGTGGTAACAGGCATACAATGGAATACTATTCAGTCATAAAAAAGAATGAATTTCCGATATGCTACAATATGGATAAACCTTGAAAACATATTAAGGGAATACAAAACAGACGAAAAAAAAGATAAATATTGTATTATTCTGCTTATATGAGGTACTTAGAATAGGCAAATTCATAAAGATAAAAAGTAGAAGGGAAAGAGAAAAAAAGACAAAGTAGAAAGATGTTGGGATGGGGGAACAGAATGAAAAGTTATTATTTAGTGAATTCAGAGATTGTCTGGGATGATGAAAAGTTCTGGAGATGAACAGTGGTGATACTTGCGTACTACTGTCAATATACTAAATGCTACTTTAAAATGGTAAATTTTGTTATGTTTAAAAATGAGATGAGCCAAAGTGACTTCATAACTATCCTATAGAAGATTAAGAGTATGTGAGAAGAAAGAGAGAAGATGGGAACTAATGTACCCATAGATCATCCACTCATTAATTCAATAAATATAGACTAGTAAGTGCCACCTATCTGCCAGGTATCATACTAAGCCTGAAGGATGCAAAATGAATACAAAAGGCTGGGTGTGGTGGCTCACACCTGTAATCTTAGTACTTTGGGAGGCCAAGGTGGACGGATCACTTGAGGTCAGGAGTTTTGAGACCAGCCTGGCTAAGATGGTGAAACCCCATTGCTACTAAAAATACAAAACAGTTAGCTTCGCTACTAAAAATATAAAAAAGTTAGCTGGGTGTGGTAGCATGCACCTTAATCCCAGCTACTTGGGAGGCTGGGGTAGGAGAATCACTTGAACCTGGGAGCTGGAGATAGCAGTGAGCTGATGTGGCACTACTGCACTCCAGCCTGGGCAACAGAGAAAGACTCCATCTCAAAAACAAACAAACAAACAAACAAAACACCCCCCCCCCCCCAAAAAAAAACAAAAAAAATCCCAATTCTGCTTTCGGGACTTTAGAGTGCAGGAGGCCATAGAGAAAAGTAAAGAGACAATTAAGTATCATAATTATTATTATGATAAGAATATATTCAAGGCACCAGAGAGCACACAAAAGTGGCATTTAATATGAGAAGATGGGTAGAAAGGATACCTGGAACAAGTCAAGTCTAAGCTGCAACTAAAAAAATGACAGTAAAAGGGCAACAGAGTTATTACAGAACCAGCAACAGCATGTTTTAAGGCTTAGTGGCATCAGAAAACATGCTATGTTTAAGGAACTGAAAATAAGTTCACAAGACTGAATATGGAATGCGAAATAAGGATAAAGAGCAAAACAGGTAGCAGAGAAAGACAGCCAAAAACTGTTAAGGAATGACTGTACATTAGAAAGAGGTGAAAAGGGTGGCCAGAAAGATGGAGAGGCATGGAGGCATTAAAGCCAAAGGAAGATGGTTTAAGGAGGGTGGGGTCCAAAGTATGATCTACTTTGGCACATTTCATGTGCACTTAAAAAAATGTATTCTAACAGCATGGTAATGGTACAAAAACACTAACACCATGGTAATGGTACAAAAACAGACACATAGATCAAATGCAACAGAACAGAGAACCCAGAAATAAAACCACACACTGACAGCAATCTAACCTTCAAGAAAGTCAACCAAAATAAGCAATGGGGAAAAGACTCCCTATTCAACAAATGATGCTGGGATAACTAGCTAGCCATATGCAGAAAACTGAAACTGGACCCCTTCCTTACACCACATACAAAAATAAATTCAAGATGGATTAGATATAAAACCTAAAACTATAAAAACCCTAGATGACAACCTAGGCAATACCATTCTGGACATAGGAATGAGCAAAGATTTCACGGCAAAGATGCCAAAAGCAATTGCAGCAAAAGCAAAAATTGACAAATGGGATCTAATTAAATCTATAAGGAATCTAAATGATTCAACAAGCAAAAAACAAGTAACCCCATTAAAAAAACAGGCAAAAGACATGAACAGACATTTCTCAAAAGATGACATACAAATGGCCAACAAATTTATGAAAAAATGCTCCATGTCACTAATCATCAGAGAAATGCAAATCAAAACCACAATGAGGTATCTCACACCAGCCACAATGGCTACTAAATATCAAAAAACAGCAGATGCTGGCAGGGTACAGAAAAAAGGGAACACCTATACACTATTGATGAGAATGTAAATTAGTCCAGCCACTAGGGAAAGCAGTTTGGAGATTTCCCAAAGAACTTAAAAACACAACTACCTTCTGATCCAGCAATCCCATTACTCGGTATGTATCCAAAAGCAAACAAATCATTTTACTAAAAAGACACATGCACTCACCTGTTCACTGCAGCACTATTCTCAATAGCAAAGACATGGAATCAACCTAGGTGCCCAGCAATGATGGAATGGATAAAGAAAATGTTGTACGTATATACCACGGAATGCTATATGGTCATAAAAAAAGAACTGAATCATGTCCTTTGTAGCAACATGAATGCAACTGGAGGCTGTTATCCTGAGCAAATTAAGGCGAGAACAGAATACGAAATGCCACATGGTCTCACTTATAAGCAGGAGCTAAACATCGGGTGCTCATGGACATAAAGATGCCAATAATAGACACTGGGGACTACTAGAGCAGGGAGGGCGGTTAAGGGCTGAAAAACTAATTGTTGGGTTCTATGCTCAGTACCTGGGTGACAGGATTATTTGTACCCAAACCTCAGCATCACAGCAATATACCCAGGTAACAAAGTTACCTGTATGTACCTACTGAATCTAAAATAAAACCTGAAAAAAATTAAAATCTGAAAAGTAGACAGAAAAGAAAAAGAAAAGAAAAGAAAAGAGAATATTCTAATATTGTTGGATGGGAAAAACCTATAAATGTCAATTAGATCAAGTTGGTTGATATTGTTCAAGTCTTCCATATCCTTAATTGTTTTCTATTTAGACTAAAAATTATTAAGAGGTGGTAAAACCATAATTATGAATGTTTGTTTCTCTTTGCAGCTCTATCAGATTTGCTTCATGTATTTTGAGGCTGTGATGTTAGTGGATAAACATTTATAACTGTTATGTTCTCCTAATGGGTCCCTTTTTATCATTATGCAATGAACTCTTTTATCCTTGGCAATATTCTTTGCTGTATGGTAGATATTAACATGAGCTAGACAACTGTAAACTAGAAAAGATGCAGAGTAGATTCAACTACCGAGATTAAATTTACCAGAATAATGAAAATGGAAACTAGATGATCAAGTGATAAGAAATGAGTGAGGGACAGGGAAAAAAGGCCACAGGCATGATACATGATTCCCAAAGAAATGTCCCCAATAGAGAAAATTAAATCTGGTTATTTTAATAATTCGCAAAAAAGAACAGACTTGGAAAGCAATTCTCACTTTAACTTGTCTACAGACAATAATACAAGTTAATAAAGAAGTTCTAAGGAACTCTAGGATGAAGACACTTGTTCTAATGTGTAACAGATTTTTACATTCCCTAACCAAGCTCAGGCCACTATGGGAATGGGAATACCATACGGCTTTCTCACCAACAACTGTCTTCAAATCAGAATGGAAGTGCAAGTCCTCATTTTTAATAACTAGATTTAACCACTTGCCTCCTACACCAAAAAAAATGGGAGCAAAATGAACAAGAGAAACATCTTCTTGAGGCTTGCAACCCAGAAGACAGCACTACTGAGTTTCATTCATATTGGTGATTGTAGGCTTTTGTGGGAGTCGAACTCCTCTGAAAACATGATGAAAGCTAGGAACAGTCTCTCCAAGAAATCTCATATACTCAACAATTTGCATATAATTTCAGGGGCTAACAGACCATGGAAGCCCAAGTTAAGAATTTTTAATGTAAACTCTTTAAAATATAGAAAGAAGAAGAAAAAAATCAGGTCTCCAATCCAGTTACCTTTTATCAAGGGAAGATTGCTACAGACTTGATTAAATGCCATCATGTGTCACAATGAATCCTTACCTATCTTAGTGAACAACTGTATTTTTAACGAGGTATATATTAAAAGAAAATCAAACATACTTGCTTTCTACATCTTGATCTGAACAATGGCATCCCATTTAAGGCCTTGAAATCAGGGCCATCCTCTTAGCAACTCTAGGATCAAATACAGTTTCTACTTACTTTGCTATCTTTACCGGTAGCTCAAGTTAAGACCTATTCCAGGTAAGCCAAGCAATGGCCAACCCACTGCTGAATGATGAGGGACTTGCTTGATTCCACCCTTACCTGTTGCTATGCTTGGACTTTTCCCGGTCCTTTTCCTTGTCCTTCTTGTGTTCTTTGTGCCGGTGTTCTCGATCTTTGTGTTTATCTTTGTGTTTATGAGAATCTGCAACCATAAGAGATGAGTCAGTTAACAGGAGTCATGAACTATCTTCTGTATGCCTACCCTGACAAGATGGTCAAGAAGTACAATGACAGGATTCAAATGGCATGGTAGGCATAATAGCACATGCCACCGAAAAAAAAAAAGCTTTCACAAAGAAGCCTAGACAAAGTGTCCCATTAGCCTACTTCTACAATCAAGACATGTTACTAATATGCGGAGAATGAGGAAATGAGAGCCAATTATTCTGTGAAAAGAAGCCACAGTTTGGCGTTTTTCTCCCTAGACATAATACTATTAAGCCTGACCTATAAATGATAACAAAGGGATAAATATTGAACACTGATTCTAAAGATCAGATGTTATAACTTCTGAAAAATCCAAACTTCAAGAGATATGTTTTTAAATAAATGTTAATAAGGTATAATTTCAAAACAATAAAATACAGTCAGCCCTCCATATGCACAGGTTGAGCACCGTAGATTCAACCATGTGCAGACTGAAAATATTCAGGGAAAAATAAAAAGAGTAATAACAATACAACCCAAAAATACAAATCCCCCCACAATATAACAACTATTTATATAGTTACACTGTATTAGGTAATCTAAGTAACATAGTGATGAGTTAAAGCATATAGGATTGTGTAGGTTATATGTAAATACTGTGCCATTTTATATACAAAAAACTTGAACATCTGCAAATTTTGATATACTAGGGGTAGGGGGTGGGGTGGTTCTGGAACCAATCCCCTACAAATATTAAGAAATAACTGTAATAATAAACATTTCAAAGACACCCACAGGTGCAATCCCCACTACAATAAAGATTTAGAACAAGTCCATCACCTCAGAAAGTTTCCCTTGTGCTCCTACCCAGTTATTTCCCATCTTCCACCCCTTGCCCAAAGGAAGCACTGATCTGATCATGCTATAGATCAGATTTGTCTAGATTTCTAGATTTCATGTAAGTAACATCGTATAGGATTTATTCTTTTTGTGTCTGATTTCTTTCTCTCGGCATAACATTTGTGACATTCATCCATGTTGTTGGATATATCAGTTGTTGGTTCCATTTTATTGCTGAGTGGTGTTACATTGTATAGATACACTGTAACTTACCCATTCACCTGCTGGACAATTTAGTTGTTTCCAGGCATTGATTATTATTTATCTGCTACAAACATTCATATACAAATATTTCTGTAGACATGTTTTCATTTCTCTTGGGTACATACTTAGGAGAAAAGTTACTGGGTAATATAAAAAAAGTATGTTTAACTTTATAGGAAATTGTCAAATTGTACCATTATATTTCTCCATCAAAAATTCATTAGTGTTCCAATTGCTACAAATTTTCACCAATATCTGATAGCAGTCTTTAATTTTAGCCATTCTAGCAGGTGTGGAGTGGTATCTCACTGTGGTTTCAATTCACGTATTTCTGATGATTATATGATGCTTAATGACAAGCATCTTTTCATGTGCTTGTTGGCCACTCATATACCTTCTTTGGTGAAGTATCTGCTCAAACCTTTCTTGGTCTTCTTATTACCGAGTTGTAAGAGCTCTTTATACATTCTGGATTATCAATTTTTTGCTAGCTATATGAACTGTGAATATTTTCTCCCCATGATTTTCTTGTCTTTATTTCTTAATGGTATCTTTCAAAGAACAAAAGTTTTAAATTTTAATCAAGTCCACTTCATCAATTTTCCCTTTTAGGGTCTGTATGTTTTGTACTCCAAGATATCTTTGCCTACTCAAGGGCCACACAGATTTTCTCTCTCTCTTTTGGGGGGAAAGGCAGGGAAAGAGTCTCATTTTCTTATATTACAATGTTATACAGGCTCCTCTCAAACTCTTGGACTCAAGCAATCCTCCTGCCACAGCCTTTGGAATGGCTGGGATTACAAGGGCATACCACCACTTACTTTATTTATGTATGTATGTATGTATGTATGTATGTATGTATGTATGTATTTATTTATTTATTTATTTATTTATTTTCTAGCAGTTTTACAGAGGTAAGGGCCAGTTTTCATTTTTTCCTAAATCAATAAAGATGTCAAGTTGTTCTAACACCATTTTTTTTTTAAACTTTTAAGTTCAGGGGTACATGTGCAGGTTTGTTATACAGGTAAACTTGTGTCATGGGGGTTTGTTGTACAGATGATTTCATCACCCAGGAATTAAGCCTAGTGCCCACAAATTATGTTTCCTGATTCTCTCCCTCCTCTCTCCCTCCACCCTCCAAAAGGCCCCTTTATCTGCTGTTCCCCTATATGTACCCATGTCTTCTCACAATTTAGCTCCCACTTATAAGTGAGAACATGCAATATTTGGTTTTCTGTTCCTCTGTTACGTTTGCTAAGGGTAATGGTCTCTAGTTCCATCCATGTTCCTGCAAAGGACACAATCTCGTTCTTCTTATGGCTGCATAGTATTCCGCGGTGTACATGTGCCACATTCTTTTTTTATCCGGTCTACCATTAATGAACATTTAGGTTGATTCCATGTCATTGTTACTGTGAATAGTCTAGCATCATTTTTTAAAAGATGGCCCTTTCCCCATTAAATTGTCTTGGCCTTTTTGAGCTGTCATATAATTATAGGTCTATTTCCAGACCCTCTACTCTAACCTTACACAAACACACATTATCTTGACTATAAGACTGTTTGGTACTCCGCTTTTCAAGAGGTATAGCCTAATTCCTCTCCCCTGAGTGTGGGCTGCACACTCTGACTCACTCCTAACAAATAGAATGAAGTGGAAATGTGAGGGGGCAACTTCCGACTCTAGGCCATAAAAGGCATTATTAGATCTTCCTTCCTGCTCTCTCCTTGCTCTTGGGGAGGCCACTGACACACTGTCATGTACTCACTCAGAAGCTCTCTGGAAAGGCCCATGTAGTAAGAAACTGAAGCTTCCTGCCAATTAGCCATGTGAATGAGCCATCTTGGAAGTGGACCTTCTAGCTCAAATTAGGTTTTCAAATGACTGCAGCCCTGGCTGACATACTGACTGCAATCTACAGATGGTAAGCCAAAGCCACCCAGATAAACTACTTCTGGATTCCTGATTCACAGGAACTACATGAGAAAATAAGTGTCTGCTGTTTTAAGCTATTATATTTTGAGGCAACATGCTTTATAGCAATCAATTAATAATGTATAGACAATGTGTCTTCATCCCTTGAGTGGCTCACAGCAAAAGAAGCCACGTGTGTCATAATCTGCTGAGTATCTATTTTGTGCCAGGCCATGGGGAAAAGAAATCTGCATGACTGTAGTACTAACTGTAAGAAATTTCCATCCTACAGAGATGGGAACAACAAAATCATATGGTGTCAGAAGTAGGATTTGAACTCAATCTTCATGCAGCATACAGAACCCTTCAGCTTCTTCTAAAAACCTCAAGTCTATAATTTTAAAATGCTAACTTGATTCACACAAGGTTAGTGGCCCCTGTTTACTTGACAGCAATATCCCATTACTTCTGCCTCAAACCGAACACTTATGGCTAAAATCATAATGACAATACATGTAATAGCACTACAATCTGGAATAAAGCACGTGTCATTTAATTTTGTTTGCAGCCCAGATTCAATAGACAAGCCTCAGAACATCAAGATCTGCTAATACAGCCCTAGGATATGGCAAGGACATCACATTAAAAACAACAACAACGGCCGGGCGTGGTGGCTCAAGCCTGTAATCCCAGCACTTTGGGAGGCCGAGACGGGCGGATCACGAGGTCAGGAGATCGAGACCATCCTGGCTAACACAGTGAAACCCCGTCTCTACTAAAAATGCAAAAGCTAGCCGGGCGAGGTGGCGGCGCCTGTAGTCCCAGCTACTCGGGAGGCTGAGGCGGGAGAATGGCGCAAACCCGGGAGGCGGAGCTTGCAGTGAGCTGAGATCGGGCCACTGCACTCCAGACCGGGCAACAGAGCGAGACTCCACCTCAAAAAACAACAACAACAACAACAACAACAACAAAAAAAAAACCACAACAACAACAACTACTCTGTGTATAATTCAACAAATGCATAAATATATATGAAGAAGACTGAAATATAGACATCAAAATATTAAAAGCAGTAATCTTAGGGTAGTCAATTTATGAGTAACTTGAGTTTTTGTGCATATACTTCATCTTGTTTTCTAGTTTTTTCCCACAATAAATTACTTCTATACTAAAAAATGGACGAAGCTTTACAAATTTATTTTGACAAATACTAGTGTACATAGGAAAATTTGCTTAAATCGCTAAAAAGCTCTAAACTTAAAAAAGAAATTAAGAAAATGATAAATTGAAATTAATTCCAGGCAGGTTTCAGATAACAGTCTGCCAATAACATATTTTTGGAGACGGAGTCTCACTCTGTCACCCAGGCCAGAGTCCAGTGGTGCCATCTCAGCTCACTGCAACCTCAGCCTCCTGGGCTCAAGCAATTCTCCTGCCTCAGCCCCCCGAGTAGCTGAGACTACAGGTGCACGCCGCCACACCCGGCTAATTTTTTGTATTTTAGTAGAGATGGGGTTTCACCGTGTTGCCCAGGCTGGTCTCGAACTCCTGAGCTCAGGCAAGCCATCCGCCTCAGCCTCCCAAAGTCCGGTGCTGGGATCACAGGCATGAGCCACCGCGCCCAGCTACATTCTTTTTCTTAATGCACAAAATTTCAAAATTGATTTTAAGCCAAGTCCCCAAGTTTTTTAAAGCAACTGCTATCTAAAAATGCAAATCAAAAATGTCTTGTGAGAAACTCGGGGCTGTGGCTCATTAATCTCACTGATACAAATAAGACCTAGGTCACAGATCTGAACCCCAAGTATTCCTATTTTAAAGGAATGGCTGAGCACGGTGGCTCATGTTTGCAATCTCAACACTTTGGGAGGCCAAGGTGGGAGGCTTACTTGAGGTCAGGAGTTTGAGACCAGCCTGGGCAACACAGCAAGACCTCGTCTCTACAAAAACTTTTTAAAAAATTAGTTGGGCACCTTGGTGCACCTGTAACGCTGGCTGCTCCGAGAGTGAGGTGGGAAGACTGCTTGGGCACAGGAGTTAAAGGATGGAGCTATGATTACACCACTGCACTCCACTTGGGCTACAGAGCAGGACCCTCTCTCTAACATACAAATGAAAGTTATTACATGTGCTATGTGTGCTGTGAAAGGTGTGTCAAAAAAAAGTATATTACTTGGCAACTTCTTCAAATATCTTAATGACTATTATATTGAATTATATAAATTTACTCTGTAAATTTGTAATTTCTGAGTAAATATAAATGTTTATCACTGCTGAGAAATGATAGGGAGGCAAACCGAGGTCAGTACAAAAGAACTAACCACTAAAAGAATGGGATGGCTTCTGAACGCCAAAAGCATTTAAACAAACTAAATAACCAACTGACAGCAAAACTGCAGAGATAATCTGCAGTAGGTAAATTGACAGATCAGAGAATCTCTAATGATGAATACTGAAGTACTTCCATGTAAATGATGCCTGGAATTTGCTTATAATACTCTCTGGGGTGGGGTGGGGGGATGCGACCAAGAGATATGGGGATAGACAAAATTCGACTAGCAAAAGGTTGATAATTATTGAAGCTGAGTGACAGATAAATGGGAGTTCATTATATTTCTCTATGTGTATGCTTGAAACATTTCATAAGGAAACATTATCTTTATCTTTAATAAACATTATCTTTAATAAACATTATCTTTAAGCTTCTTCCTTTCCAACCCTTCATTTTTGTGTTATTATATGAGGGTATGGCAAGAAGACTGGCCTAGTTCCAAGAGAGGGTTTGTGTTAAAGAATAGTAAGAGATAAAAGTAAAAGCAAAATAACTAGCTAGAAGTTTCTGAAGCAATCTACAAAAAAAATGATAGCAAAGGAACTGAGAGGGAAGGAAAAAATGTAAAAGCACATTTGGGAAAAAGGAAGTAGACCCCAGTTTCAGGAACTCACTACTATGTGTAATAAATGCAGTGTAATAAAGAGTCAGAGAAAGTCTTTATGTCCAGGTGACTGGGGGAGCAAGAGGCCTCGGCAAAAACAAGAAACTTGTGCATAATAAAGATGGTGAAAAAGAAAAGACTGGAGAAATGATGGACCAATATGAGCCATATTCTATCTAAGGTAACAGTGGGACATCTGACTAAAGATGTTGTTCAGAAGAGATGCCAATAATTGAAAAAGTAATGCCAATAAGGGCACACAGAGATCTACATCCCTTGTGGTGAAAAATAGGTGTTTGGAGAGAACATACTGTGGCCTTGAAGATTAGTTTCAGCACATACCTTTTCCCCTTAACTGGAATTCATCTACTAGTGTTATTTAAAATGTTTTAGAGGAAGGATCCTGCCACTTCAAGTACCTGTTAAGTGCAAAAAGAAATGTGTTGAACTTAACTGACAGATAAGTTATGAAAGATGCAAACCAGTGCATATTAAATCATCAGAAAACCTAATCCACTGTGAATTCAGGCCAACTAATGCTTTCTAATAACAAATATTTTAATTCCTAGTGAGAATTCTAGATGAAGACATGGAAGCCCCCTGAAATAAAGCAGTCTTGAGAAAACAGAAGACTTAAGGCAACTAACTCCTTTCACTGCAATTTAACTGGAGTTACTCCCTAAGGACAGATAAGTTAAACAGATAGGACAGGAATCAACATATTTTGCTATTGTTACCTAACATATTCCCTGGGGTTTAAAAAGCTTTAAGAAGCTTCCAACTAACAAAAGGAAAGTGTCTGTGTCTTTTCCCACTGTAGGAATAGGTGTTGGGTACCATTACCCAGGAGTTGAGGGTTAATGTGTAAAAAAAAAAAAAGAAAAAAAAATCCTTTTGCTACTATTTCAGAAATATATTCTGAAGGCTAATTCAATTTAAAACCAAACATATTCAAGTCCAAAGCATCCTGCTAAAGACTCACCAGACAAGGACTGTGCCCTCAAGCAGTTTACAATCCATTAAGGTAATTAAGATATAATCTCAAGTAGCTGGCTGCCCAAGGCACACAAGAGAAAAAGGCATTAATATGGGTGCCAGCACCATGCTAGGGTGCTTACAAACACTATCTCAACTAAAGTTTCTTTCCACTCTTATGATAGAGAAACAGTACCAGTTCACAAAAGATAATAATAGGTATCTAGGTATCTGTATTAGTCCATTCTCGCGCTGCTAATAAAGACATACTCAAGACTGGTTAATTTATAAAGAGGTTTAATTGACTCACAGTTCTGCAGGGCTGGGAAGGCCTCAGGAAACTTACAATCATGGTGGAAGGGAAAGCAAACCCGTCCTTCTTCAAATGGTGGTAGCAAAAAGAAGTATGGAGCAAAGTGGGGTGGGCGGTGGGTGGGGAAGCCCTTTATAAAACCATCGGACCTCATAAGAACTCACTATCACAAGAACAGCATGGAGGTAACTGCCCGGGTGACTCAATTACCTCCCACCGGGTCCCTCCCACAACACATGAGGATTACGGGAGCTACAATTCAACATGAGATTTGGGTGGGGACACAGCCAAACCATATCAGTATCCTTTACTAAATGTATATTCTGTGCAAGGCAGTATTACATACATCACCTCTAACTTTCACAACTCTGGGTGGTAACGATTTCCTCAAATCTAAGATACTGTTGCCTCATTTTAACATCTCTGATGAATAAGGTGCATCTAGTTGGTATAACCCCCCATGAAGGAAGAATTTGGCAAAATCAAACAAACTCACACACTCTCCGTCTTTAAACCCAGCCCATGCCTAACAATTTAGCCTGAAAAAACACTCCAAGGTATATCTAGAGAAATAAGTGCATGATGACAAAGTTAAGAGGCAGTACTTTTAATATGTGATGGGGAAACAAAGGAGGCAGAATGTAGAATGGTAGATCAAGGGAATACCAAAACGGTTAAGAAAAAAATTTGAATCCCAAAATTTCGAATGTCAATTAACATTAAAGTAACAGTTTCTATTGCATCATGATGCTCCTGTATTTAGAAACTATACAAACTTTTTATAAAGGTAATAGACGTTTTCCAAATGAAGCATGTGGGTACCATTACTTCCACATCTCTTACATGATAGCAAGATTTTCTATTTTTCTGCCCTGCTGCTATTTTTCAGTAAGCGCAGTAAGGCAGTAAGATTACTTAATTTATGGGCATTTTGGCGGGAAAAAGTCGTAAGAGTAAAAATACTGAATCTAGGTTAACTGCCTCCTTGTTTCAAAGTGAAGAGTAATATAATGAGATAAAACAGCCTGGTTCCACCAGAGAACAAGATGAAATAAAGACCCTGGATCCAAGAGTGGCAGTTAGGAGTTAACATAGGCTTCCTGGAGGATGCAGTTTGAGCCAAACCTTACTGAAAGCTAAGAGGGAGTTAGCAAGACAAAAGAAGGTGAAAGGGCATTCTTGGCGGATGTGCTACACTGCAGCAAGAAATGAGCTGTGACAGCCAGCTATTGCTATCATTTCTGAAAAATTCATCCTCTCCTGAATGAGCAAAATTAAGTGAGACATACTTCTCCCAGCTAGGAAATGGGAGAGTTGACTGTTTTCAGGAGCATATTAAAAAATAAAACCCCAGAGTTATGTTTATCTCCCTAAAGTCATGTGTCCAAAGCAGAATTTTGTTGTTGTTGTTGTTGTTTGTTTAGACAGAGTCTCACTCTGCTGTCCAGGCTGGAGGGCAGTGGTGCAATCTCAGCTCACTGCAACCTCTGCCTCCCAGGTTCAAGCGATTCTCCTGTCTCAGACTCCCAAGTAGCAGGGATTATGGGTGCATACCACCATGTCGAGCTAATTTTTGTATTTTTGTAGAGATGGAGTTTCACCATGTTTACCAGGCTGGTCTCGAACTCCTGACCTCAAGTGATCCACCTGCCTTGGCCTCCCAAAGTGTTGGGATTACAGGCGTGAGCCACAGTACCTGGTCCTTTTTTTCTTTTAAAAAAGTTATAGATATACTCCTACTTCTTGTAACTCTAGAGTCCTAGTTCTCTGCTTAGATAGAAAGGAAACAAAATATACAGGAATAAGAAACTCAGTATCAAAAGAATCCAACAAAATTTGATCCAACTGTTAAAAAATTTCTGAAAGCTGGCCTAAACCCAAAATGACAATGAAGCTGCAGATATGGAAACCAAGTACAAGGTCAACCCCAAGTGGCCAAATCAATGTCACATCAGGCATATATAAGATAAAAAGTTCATTCTCCATAGGGAAACCAGACAAATACACAAATTACATGAGGGGAAGAAATAACCAAGTCTGTAAAATACTTTGTTAAACATGTTCAAACATGATGAGCACAAAAGACCATGACCAAACCCTAACGTGATAGAGGCATCGCAGAGCAGCCTCTGCTGGAGAAAGCAGACTAGTTCAACAGTGAAAAATATCTTATTCAAAATCCTTGTTCTATCACTCAGTATATGACCTTGGGTAAAAGTCACTTAATTACTAGATCTATGACACGGTAGCATAAATCAGTGGTAAAGAGCTTCAAATCTCTGTCCCTCATGTACTAGACACTCATGACCTTAGTAAATTTGCTTATCTTACAGATGAAGAAACTTGGGCTCAGAAAATTTCAGTGATTTTAAAGAATTTTATTTTGAAAGTCAATCAATATTTGTGTATAGTTGTAACAGAATTCCTGGCTAATCTCCAAGAAATTATAAACATGTTAACAACTGTCAAAGTGGTACAACCATTCCTAAACCTTCTCCTTAATTTACATAGAACTGAAGTCAGCCTACTCAATCATTTCATACAATTTAGCTCAAGTTGTATATGTGCATTTGAGGCAGCAACCATACCCATTCACAATGCCCACCCAGCCAACAACTGGGTCAGACAGCAGACAGAAATGCTGTCTGATTTTCTCTCCTATACTGAGATGCAGGAAAGAAAAGCACATATGAAAAAGGAAGTAAACTTTGGTCTACTCTAACAACCCTGTACCCGGAAGCCTAAAGAACTTACAGGTTTTAAGGAAGGCACTGTTAACGCCATAGCATTCCCCATGCAGAAGCACATTTGCCTGTTTAGCTGTGGGCAGTAGGTGACTAACAGTGTTGCCTATCTTATTCTACCTGGAGTCTCTAAACTCAATCCAAGCAAAAACATTTACTTCTTCTTAAGGGACAAAAGGATAAGTCATCAGCACAGAATACTGATTGTGTTATCAACTATTCCATGATCTTAAAGCTTTTAGGGTAATCAGATCAGGGCAGGAAAGAAGAGTCCTCTGCTGCCTTATAAGCAAAGGCAGAAAGCTTTCTGATATAAAGGAGACTCTTTGCCATGTTTTGAGCCAGTCCCCTTTACACTGTCTTTTGATGATAGATTTGAGACTTAAGGCAGCTGTATAATATGATGGGCTCCTCCTTCAAAGATAATCATCAAATCAAGTGTGTGGGGGGATGGAGGTGGGGCACAGTTACACAATCAATACTTTCTGCAAAAAGACACAATACAACTTCTGACAAAGATAATCTCTGCTCTTCTCTGACATACATACATACATACAGCTAGTGCATAAGGAAAGTGAACACTAGAACCATTTGAGTGAACATAATGGGTGAATAAATTATTTAAAGAAAATATCACCTCATTATTAAAACTTACATACTGGGATAAACCCTTACACCTTCTACTTCCTGACTTTCAAACCCATATCACATCTCCAAAAGCAGTTTTAACAAAATCAACATTCTCTTTAACACTCTATACCCAGTATGTTCTAATACTTTTAAAAGAAGACTGCTTCTGTCTAGGACAGATAACAGGCTGGTCTTGAGTGATAAAAGACTGGCATCCGGGAGTGCGGTAAATATCAAGGGTGTGTCAATCTCCCAGGAACTTACTGCAAAACTAAAGGCAGTGAAAAAGCCTGAAAACTTGTCATCATTAAAAGGGAATGGTTAAGGAGTAAAACAACTATCCCCAACTGTTAGGGGAGAGGGAAAGGCATATTTCTTTACTCCTCAAATTCTGACTATACCAATGTCGGTCCAGTTTCAATCCAGGACACCCTGTCTGTGATCCATCTTAATGGTGGCTGGTTTCAATATGTAGCCTACAGAAGAGTCCTTATCACTACTTTACAGCAATTCTCAAGGAGAATATTTCCAAAATTCCAGGGCATAGTTAATAGCCTTTCAACGTAAGCAGGACAGAGACTGTTTCTGGCTAAAGGCCCAAAGAGCTCTGGAATTTAAAAAGAAAGAAAACTGCTGAGAGGATTTCAGTTCTAAAGAAACCCTTAAGAAACTGAAGAATGGGCCGGGCGCGGTGGCTCAAGCCTGTAATCCCAGCACTTTGGGAGGCCGAGACGGGCGGATCACGAGGTCAGGAGATCGAGACCATCCTGGCTAACACGGTGAAACCCCGTCTCTACTAAAAAATACAAAAAACTAGCCGGGCGAGGTGGCGGGCGCCTGTAGTCCCAGCTACTCGGGAGGCTGAGGCAGGAGAATGGTGTGAACCTGGGAGGCAGAGCTTGCAGTGAGCTAAGATCCAGCCACTGCACTCCAGCCCGGGAGACAGAGCGAGACTCCGTCTCAAAAAAAAACAACAAAAAAACAAACAAACAAAAAAAAAAACTGAAGAATGGGGGTATTGAGCAGTGGCTCATGCGTGTAATCCCAGCATTTTGGGAGGCCAAGGCAGGTGGATCACCTGGGGTCAGGAGTTCAAGACCAGCCTGACCAACATGGTGAAACCCCATCTCTACTAAAAATACAAAAATTAGCTGGGCATGGTGATGCACACCTGTAATCCCAGCTACTTGGGAGGCTGGGGCAGGAGAATCACTTAAACCCGGAGGCGGAGGTTGCAATCAGCCAAGATCGCACCGTTGCACTCCAGCCTAAGCAACAAGAGTGAAACTCCGCCTCAACACAAAACAACAACAAGAAAAAAACTAAAGAATGAGAGAAGAGACTAGTAACATTTCCAATTTTTAAAGTCCAAATGATCATTTATTCTCCCTAAATGTGTACTGCATATAAACAAGAATTTTTGTCATGGACTTGTTCATCTTGAAACTACGGGGTTCCCCCGTTAGGGACCTGGTATTGAAAGCTAACAAAACAAACAAACAAAAAATCTCCACTGAGAAGATGGCAGACAGAAGTATAAATAGTTCTTCTGTCCTTAAGGAAGTTGGGGTTCACAATATTCATTTGTTCAAGTATTTACTGAGTGCCAGTTCAGCGCTGAAATACAACTCAGCCACAAAACCGAGTCCCTGCCCTCATCAAGTTTCATAATAAGCATAATACCCACCTGACCCCATCCCAACAGTAGCAGCTGTTGACTAACTTTGAAAAGGGAGGGGGGAAAAGGGTCCCCCAACTGCCCAAGTTTCTCTGGACTTGCCTCCATGAAGTTCCAGAATCAGCCTCTAATGTTACAGTTGGAAAAGACCCTCAAAAGAAGTTACGAAGACCAAGTTCAAGATAGGGTCAAACTGAATTAAATCAAAGTTGCCAATTATTTTGCAAAGTGTGGTTTTTCTCTTCAATATTCAAAACTAGGGGAAATACCATCGGAAACTTAGAAGTGCATTGTATTAAAAGACTCAGAGTTGCTCAAAGACCCAATTTTGTTATCAACTCTGCAACACAACTTCAAATTTCTAAAACCTGTCACTACAGTTTCCAAAGTGCCCATGTGTTCAGAAGAAATGCCACAAACTGACTTAAAAACACTTCAAGAATTAGGTTCTTAAACATCAGCAGCTGTGTGAGATTAGTGGTCAGCTATTACCCTTAAAGGCTTTGCTATGGAAAAGACACACAAGAAGGAGCCTATTAGTCTACTTTAGGCCTCAAACTGACACACACAAAAAAGGGTTAAATGGTCAGAGAACGTTTTCTCTTCCAGTCCACTTCCGCATTTAAATTTCTTTTATGGCTTTACAACACCACAATTACTTTAATCTGTCTCTCCACAACCCCTTCCTGTCTTATTTTACAACCTTCCCTCCCATCCCACTCCTTCCATTATGCTCCTTAAATTCAAGTTCATCGGGGCCGGGCGCGGTGGCTCAAGCCTGTAATCCCAGCACTTTGGGAGGCCGAGACGGGCGGATCACAAGGTCAGGAGATCGAGACCATCCTGGCTAACACAGTGAAACCCCTCTCTACTAAAATACAAAACTAGCCGGGCGAGGTGGCGGGCGCCTGTAGTCCCAGCTACTCGGGAGGCTGAGGCAGGAGAATGGCATAAACCCGGGGGGCGGAGCTTGCAGTGAGCTGAGATCAAAAAAAATATATATATATTCAAGTTCATCTTCTTGTCTTCCTCTGGTTCTCATTTCCAGGGACCAATTAATTATATTTAAAAATCAAAAAGATAATTCATACTTCAATGATAGGACGGCCAAACTGTCTTTCAGAGAAGTATGTTACTTGATCTACAAGAAGGTCTTCTGATCTGGAGATTCTGGGTGCAATTAGCGCCAGAACAGACTGTTCATTGTTTTATTATTATGCCGAAAACTAAATGACAGATTTACAAGTCAATTTCACTTTCTAATAGCAAGAAGACATGCTTAGAGCAACACCTTTAATGCAATGTCCTGGTGGGGTTTTAGATAACTTATTTCTCCGCTTTGGGTCTGTTTTCTGATCTGTAAAATGACCTCTATTGACCCCTTACATGTCTGGTCACAAGAATTCTATGAATTTTTAAAATTGTCTTGGCCCATGTGGGTTTAGGTAAAAGGAAAATTTTAAATGCTTGAGGGCAGTGGTTCTCAAATATTCCTGTGTATGAGCCCTGGTACTTGGACTCATCCTCAAATATTTTAACACAAGCTCTCCAGGTAACTATAATCCACTGTCCAGAACCATATTTTGAAGAAACCCTGCATTGTTATTTCTTATTCCTGAATCTTCTGAGCAACATTAATATCAAATATGAGCCACCTACAAAAACTGATGTGCTACTGATTTTATTTTCAGTTTCTATTTCAATTAGGTCTCTCTGTTCCTTTAAAAGGCAGGCATGTGCTGAGTCAGCCTCTGGGGAATTTTTTTTTTTTTTTTTTTTTTTAATTTATAGCCTAAACTATTGAGTCTCTACAACTGAGGAAGAAAGAGGTTGTTTTCACCTGCTATTCTTCCAACCCCTATTTGAGAGGAAGGAGGAAAAGCTACTTAAGGGATGGCACAGCTACTCTAACTTAGATAATAAGGAGGGGGTTAGTCAAGCTCTTTAAAAGAGAAGTTCTCTTTGTTGTCTTGACACTAGTGAGTGGAGTCATGCTGAGAGAGAGACAGGTAACTGAGTCCTGCCAGTGGGGCTCAGATGCCTTTGGGAGCTAGAGGTTACGTACCAAGAGTCCTGGCGAGCTTCCTGTGATACACACAAGCACACTCAATCAGGTCAGCAAACTTTTTCTGTGAAGGGCCAGGTACTAAATAGTTTAGGCCTCGTAACCCATTCAAGTTCCACTGCAAGTATTCGATTCTGCCACGGTAGCACAAAAACAGCCACAGATTACATGTAAATGAATGAGCATGGCCACATTCTAGTAAACTGTATTTATGGACACTGGAATTTGTATTTCACATGATTTTCCTGTGTCGTGAAGTAATACTCTCCTTTCAATTTTTTTCCTCCAACTGCATTCTGAGAAATGTGTCATTAGGCGATTTTGTCATGCAAACATCATAGTGTGCTTACACAAACCTAGATGGTATAGCCTACTACCACCTAGACTGTATGGTATAGCCTGTGGCTCCTAGGCTACAAACCTGTACAGCACATTACAGTACTGTAGGAAACTGTAACACAGTGTTAAGTATTTGTGTATCTGAACGTATCTACGACACAGAAAAGGGGCAGTAAATATATCATCTTCTATCTTATGGGACCATCATTATATGAGTGGTCTACTGTTGACAGAAATCTTCTTATGTGGCACATGCCTTAATTTAAAAATACAAAAACCATTCTTAGTTCGTGGGCCACACAAAAGCAGGTGTAGTCTGCAGAACACTGAGTTAGCATTAACTAGAAAGTATCTGCAATGTCTCCTGTAGAAAGGCATCTTACTCAAGCTCGGGGTCTAAATGAAGAATATCCTCCCTGATTTACCTACTCCTGTCTAACACACCTCAGCTTTCTGCTAACTTGTTCTTATCTCTCTTCTCGCCCTGCACACAGTCCATGAATGGCCAACCAACTTGACTTGAAAGTGGTTAAAATCTACCTCCACTCTGCAAAACTAAGTAAGTCACATGATAACTCTGAAGCGAGGCCAATGACTGGCCCACTGCTAATTCTGCTTAAGCAGCAAGCTGGTTAAATTTGTTATTTATCCCCCTTGAAGTGGGAACAACATCATACTTGTTCACAAAATGCTAACCACCTCTGATGAAATTCCTTAGTAAATAAGCAGACTTCAGGGATCCTTATAAAATAAGGTTTCTAGTTAATCCTTATTTAACAAAAAAAAGATCCTTTTTCTTGAATACTCAAATAGGTTTTACTGATTTCTGGAATAACTGGGTCCAAGCACAAGCTGAACTGCTAAAAAAAAAAAAAATAAACTATCCAGGGGGCTTTGCTGCAAAGGCAAGCAAGCTTCCTTTAATAGGGAAAGAATTACATTAAAGTGCAGCAAAGCCTGCATTTAGTCTGTTAAGGACACATCGTAAGTGAAGAGATGAGAGCCCCCAGTCTAATGGGTAATTCCACCACAGCCCAGAATTCTCAGGAGGCAACTAAGTCACCCCAGGCCCCCCTTTACCTTGTTTTGTGTCACAATTAGGAACTCAGGCTGTGGCATGAGGTAGGCCTAGATTAGCCCCCCTGCTCTGTGGCTTAGTTATAATTATATAGCCTTGAGCTAGTTACTTTACCTAAACTGTGAGCTTTAATTTCTTCAAAAGTAAACTGGCCCAGTTAACATTACTGGAAATAGTAATGGTAACTACCTCAGGATTGATGAATGAAAGCTTAGAATTCTTAAGGCACTGCCTAGGGCATTAAAAATGTTCAGGCTGGGCGCAGTGGCTCACGCCTGTAATCCCAGCACTTTGGGACGCTGAGGCGGGCGGATCACAAGGTCAGGAGATCGAGACCATCCTGGCTAACTCGGTGAAACCCCATCTCTACTAAAATACAAAAAATTAGCCAGGCATGGTGGTGGGCGCCTGTAGTCCCAGCTACTCGGGAGGCTGAGGCAGGAGAATGGGGTGAACCCGGGAGGCGGAGCTTGCAGTGAGCCGAGATTGCGCTACTGCACTCCAGCCTGGGTGACAGAGCGAGATTCCATCTCAAAAAAATAAATAAATAAAAATAAATAAAAATGTTCAAATATCAGTTATTTATTTCATTCCTATTCATTTTCTCCTTGCATCCCCCCAAAACTGATCACAACTTGAAGCTAAACCTGGAGGAATCTGGATCTATTCCCAGTCCTTAAGCAATTTATCAAGTTGGTATCTAAGACCTTATATGACAGTGGTCCTCACAGTGGTCAAAGCTACAATCCCGTTTTGTTCCATCAGACTAATAATATATGTCTAGCTAACTATGAGCCAGATTACTTATAAGATGCAGCCTACACTGGTCATGAGCATGCAAGTGAGAAGATAATCCCAGACAGAATACAGAAGCTGAGTTCTGATCTACTTTTACTATAAGCAACACCTTGCATGAGTTAGCCTCTTGGGTGCTATTTGGTAGTCTACAATCTTTGCTTCTCTACCGCTTATAGTAGGCTATTGACTTATTACTGATAACAATTTAACAAACAGAAATAAATTACCTTGTTATAGGCAACATGCTAGAAACTTACAATTTCAAATGAAGTTGTGGGATAAAACCAACCATTTTAAAAGCTACTAATCCATAAAGGTGTATTTAAACGTAAGTTCATCTGTTTTGTCAACTACACAATAGACATAACCTACCTCATAGGGTTGCTGAGATAAAATGAGAACTTACTTCATCCAAAGGACCTGAAATTTTCACCTGTTTAGCTCTAAGGGGTCAAATAAAACGGACAAATAAAACTGCCTGAGCTTCCAACTGCTTTGGTAAACACAACATTACTTACCAGTTGTAAGCCCTCTTAGCATGTCAGTCAGGATAAAACAATGTAGACACACTGAAGGAAGGCTGTTATTCAAACTCATAACACATCAAATTCACATGTGTCTTTGGATTTTTAAATTCCAAGAGCCCCAATCACTCATATTCCAAGTAGAATCTAAACCACAATCTCTTGGGTCTTATCTAAATTTTATCTACAGCTGTGCTGTCCAATATGGTAGCCACTAGCCACATGTGGCTAGTTTATATTTAAGTAAAATAAAATAAGTTATCTGGTCTCACTTGCCACATTTCAAGGGGGCTCAAAAGCCTCATATGGGCCAGATGCAGTGGCTCAAGCTTGTAATCCCAGCACTTTGGGAGGCTGAGGCAGGTGGATCACTAGAGGCCAGGAGTTGACACAAACTTGGTCAACATGGCAAAATCCCGTCTCTACTAAACACAAAAAAATTGGCTGAGTGCGGTGGCCCATGCCTGTAATTCCAGCTATCGGGAGGTGAGGGTCGAATCACTTGAGCCTGGGAGGTAGAGGGTGCAGTAAGCTGAGATCGCGCCACTGCACTCCTGCCTGAGTGACAGAGCAAGACTCTTGTCTCTCACGCACACACATACACATACACACACACACACACACACACACACACACAAAACCTCATATGGCTAACAGCTACTATACTAGACAGCACAAATATAGGACATTTCTATCATGACAAAAAGTTCTATTGGATGAAATGATCCAGGACAATACTCTGCTTCCTAGCACTCTCCACTGTACCTGTTGGAGCCCAGTCAAGGACCTTTTCCCTACATGGCACTGCACTATTCTGTGTGGTTCCCAGGCCTGGCTAAGCTGGCTATCTCAAAGTAGCCCACTTCTGCACAGAACCAGGCCCTCAACGCGCACCTGCCCAGAAAACATTTCAACTGAAGTTATTAGTCTGCCAAAGTGTAAGACAAAACTGAGAAAGAGCAATTATTTTAAGCTTCAGGAGCAGGGCAAACAAATTCCATTTTTACCAACTACCTTTGTTCTCTTAATAGAAGACAATGCTGGAATTTTTTTACTTATCTCCGTAACTTCAGTAGTAATTATTTTTTACTAATTACTAGTTAAGTAATTAACTAGTACAAGACCCTTAAGATGGGCAATTGCGTTTCTTTTTTTCTTTTTTCTTTTTTTTTTGAGATGGAGTTTTGCTCTTGTTGCCCTGCTGGAGTGCAAAGGCATGATCTCGGCTCACCGCAACCTCCGCCTCCTGGGTTCAAGCGATTCTCCTGCCTCAGCCTCTTGAGTAGCTGGGATTACAGGGATGCGCCACCACATCCGGTTAATTTTGTATTTTTAGTAGAGATGGGGTGTCTCCATGTTGGCCAGGCTGGTCTCGAACTCCCGACCTCAGGTGATCCGCCTGCCTTGGCCTCCCAAAGTGCTGGGATTACAAGTGTGAGCCACCGTGCCCGGCCGGGCACTTGCATTTCATATGCTGCTCTATAGCAAGTCATATTTTCACAAGGACATCCCTGCACTACAAATGCATCTCCTTTCTGAAGAGGTAGAACTTAAAAGGGAAAAAGGACTTGTCTAACCTGAAAATGTATCTTCTCAGGCCAGCTCAATTAGGGCAGGCCCATTCCTGTAGGCTTGTCCTCCTTTGCTTCCATTAAGGAACCCTTAATGCCTGGGAAGAGTGAGAGTGACTACAAACCTCTGGCCTACACGGGGATCCACAGCTCAGCCTAAACTGCCTTTGTTTCCAATGGTCAGGGGCCTCCAAACACACTAAGTCCACACCTATCTGGCCATAAAGATTTTAAGTGTGCTGATACATTGTTTCATGTATCCTGTTACTAATTCAACCAAGGTACCTTCTTTGTCTAGACAATTCTCACTGACGGGGCTTGAAATGCGCAGGCCATTCTCTGGGCCACTAGCTGTAGAAAGAGTAAGACTGAACACACCTCTCCTACTGAGGTGGTATATATTCTTCAGAAATACAAGAAGCCTTTCTGGTGTTACTCATATAACTGCTCCTCAAATTTTTTTATACTCCAGAAGATCCTCCCCCGATTATGAATTACTCCAACTTCACAACTATAAGCACACACAAGTAATAACCCCATCCATGATTCCTCGTGAAAGAAGAAGGAATACTGCTTAAGAGGTTGAATTACTACAAAACTAGTATCTTGCTCTATTCTATTGGTTCTGAAACTTCAGTGCACGTCTGATCACCTGGTAGACACTCAGTAAAACCTGAATGGCTAAGCCTCTACTCCCAGAGTTTAAGAGTCAGCAGGTGTGGGTGAGGCCCAAGAATCTGCATGTCCAAGTTTTCAAACAATGCAGTGCTGCTGACCAGGAAACCACACACTGAGAACCACAGTTGACACCTGAACAATATGTGTTTGAAACGCTTGAGTCCACTTACATGAAGGTTTTCTTTCTCCTCTGCTATCCCTGAGACAGCAAGGCCAAACTCTCCTCTTCCCCCTCAGCCTACTCAACAAGACAATGAGGATGAAGGCTTTTATGATGATCCACTTTCACTTAATAAAGAGTAAACATATTTTCCTTATGATTTTCTTAATATTTCCTTTTCTCTAGCTTACTTTATTGTGAGATTATAGTATATAAAACATATACAAAATATGTGTTAATTGACTGTTTCTGTTATCAGTAAGGCTTCTGGTCAACAGTAGGCTATTAAGTTTTTGAGGAGTCAAAAGTTATAACTCGAATTTCTGACTGCACAGGAGTCAGCGCCCCTAACCCTTGTGTTGTTCAAGGGTCAACCATACTGCTCTATTCAAATGCTTCCATTTCAATCAGTACCATCAGGAGCTGAAGTCCCCAACTAATTTAATCTAAAGGTAGTGAGCTCCTTAGATTGGATTTTCAGTATTCCACTAAACTATGCTGTACCCTACTTACTTTCTAAAGTCCTGATTTAACCATCCTAGTATTAGTATGAAACAAACCCTGCTCTTTGTGCTCTGCTTGTCACCCAATCCGAAAAAGTAACATCAGAATTAAATGGTTTGTTAAATACTGAAGTAGTAGAAAGGATTAGGATTCTGACACACAGTAATAACAGCTGCAAAGGCAGTTAACTATATCTGCTATTTGGTAAGTGCTCACTGAAAGGTAGAAACTATTTAACTTAGAGTGAAGTATCAAGCTTTTATAAACATATATTAAAAAACACTGTTCGGGTCCTTTAAAAATATCCTGTAAGCTTGGCTGGGTGCGGTGGCTCACTCCTGTAATCCAAGCACTTTGAGAGGCCGAGGCAGTCGGATCACTTGAGGCCAGAAGTTTGGGACCAGCCTGGCCAACATGGCAAAACTCTGTCTCCACTAAAAATACAAAAATTAGCCGAGTGTGGTGGTGTGTGCCTGTAATCCCAGGTACTCAGGAGGATGAGGTAGGAGAATCACTTGAACCCAGAAGGCAGAGGTTGCAGCAAGCCCAGATTGTGCCACTGCACCCCAGCCTGGGCGACAACGCGAGACTCTGTCTCCAACTAATAATAAACATCATCATCATCATCATCCTATAAGCGTTATACCTTAACCAATGGAGTACTGTAATTGAATGAAGCAAAATACACATCCTTAGCCAAATAAGATAGTAAGGTTCAGAGAGAGAGATCAACTTCCCCAAAGGAGGTTATGGGTCACCTGCATTAGTCAGAATCATTTGGGATTGTTGAAGATATATTAAAAATGCAGATTTTCAGTACCCTCCACTACAAGGTGTACAAGTAGGAATACGTATTTTCACCAACCATCCCCAGGTGACTTTTAGGCACATTAGCTTGAGAACAACAATGCGCCAGGCGTGGTGGCTCACGCCTGTAATCCCAGCACTTTGGGAGAACGAGGCAGGCGGATCACGAGGTCAGGAGATCGAGACCATCCTGGCTAACATGGTGAAACCCCATCTCTACTAAATATACAAAAAATTAGCCGGGCGTGATGGTGCGTGCCTGTAGTCCCAGCTACTCGGAGGCTGAGGCAGGAGAATGGCATGAACCCGGGAGGCGGAGCTTGCAGTGAGCCGAGATCGCGCCACTGCACTCCAGCCTGGGCGACAAAGCGAGACTCCATCTCAAAAAAAAAAAAAAAAAAAGAGAACAACAATGAAAACTTACTGTTAAGCTCTCAAAGTTTCTCACTTGATCTTCAACCAGCTGGCAAGCTACGGGAGAAAGGAGTTTGCACTTCACAACTGAAACGTTTGTTGAAAGCATCTGTATTGACCATACAGAAAGAAACAGTGCCCTTACTTTTTTTTTTGAGACAGGGTCTTGTTATGGGGCACAGTGGGGCAAACACAGTTCACTGCAGCCTCGACCTCCTGGGCTCAACCGATCCTCCTTCCTCATCCTCCCAAGTAGCTGGGGCTGTAGGCGCACACCATCATGCTTGGCTAATTTTTGCACTTTTGTAGAGACGGGGTCCCACCATGTTGCCCAGGCTGCTTTAGAACTCCCAGGCTAAAGCAATCCACCCACTTTGGCCTCCCAAAGTGCTGGCCACTTCTTAATAAGGAAAACACATAAATACAGACTACTACAGAATGAAATATTAAAAGAGGATAACAAAAGCTCAATGAAAGCCAGAGAAAAGTGGTTACACTTCTGGCTTGGGGTTAGGTGGTAATTGCAGGCAGACTTCCCTAGAAAGGAAATGGAGTATGTGTGACTATGCCATCAATACTGAAACAGGCTCTGAGATGTTTAGAACTCTCAAGGAGTTCACAATACTTAGTGCCTTCCTAAAAATATGTAGTATTGGGTATACCTAGCTAAACCTTATCAAATTCTAAAAACTAAGAGGCATTCATTCATTCCAGGGTATAAGAAATACTACTTAAATAGAACCTAACATGGTCTTTTTTTTTTTGAGACGATGCCTCACTCTGTCTCCCAGGCTGGAGTGCAATGGCGCCATCTCGGCTCAGTGCAACCTCTGCCTCCCAGGTTCAGGTGACTCTCCTGCTTCAGCCTCCTGAGTAGCTAGGACTACAGGCATGCACCACCACACCCAGCTAATTTTTTGTATTTTTAGTAGAGATGAGTTTTTTTAAAAAATCGAATTTCTAATAAACGTACTTCTTAGCGACTTCTCAGCGTTGGGTGCCTGGCCTGGAAATCAAGTGTAACAAGCCAGTAGTTATAAAGATTAGCCAATTTGTATCCTTCTCCTCCCTTTCCTTTCCTCTCCTGGTTAAATGGAAACACTAAAAATTAAGAAATAGATCCTGAGCCACAATCAATTCCTTAGAAGCTCTTGTTTCTTCATTTCTGGTATTAAACAGTAAGAACTACTAACACTGCATCCATTCCTGCAAAAATGCACTGACAGTACGATTAAGACACAATAAGTCTAACATTTTGTCCCGATCACTTTTCTAGTATTCAAACCACTGTAAGTAACACCACTATGTACTCTGCACCTTTCTCTGAAGAGCTTTAACGGCTTTTATGTATTACCCATATCAAGATACTTCACGGATTAGGAAGGGTCAATAATATTTAAATAGTCTCATAAAATTAGTTTCCCAGGATTAGAATTTATTCTCTAAGATTTTAGTTCTTCAAATATGTGAAGATGGTGATTTTAAATTCAAGGATTTAAATGATTTCAAATACTTGAATTAGCTATTGTCACGATTTCTCACATAGAATGTGAACATCTCTAGCCATTCTGACAACCTACCTGCTCAGGAAACGTGAAAACTATTTTTTTGTTTGTTTTTGAGACGAGTCTCGCTCTGTTGCACAGGCTGGAGTGCAGCGGCACAATCTCAGCTGACTGCAAGCTCCGCCTCCCAGGTTCAAGCCATTCTCCTGCCTCAACCTCCCAAGTTGCTGGGACTACAGGCGCCCACCACCACGCCAGGCTAATTTTTTGTATTTTTAGTTGAGACGGGGTTTCACTGTGTTAGCCAGGATGGTCTCAATCTCCCGACCTTGAGATCCACCCACCTCGGCCTCCCAAAATGCTGGGATCACAGGCGTGAGCCATCACCGCGCCCAGCCAAAAACTATTTTTCTAAAATTCATGCAACATGGGTGTCTGATACAAAAAGATAATAGGAAAAAAATACACAGAACTTAAATCTTTCTGCCTATTTCAGTCAAAAAGGTTTAATGGGAATATAAGTATACTAAAAAAAATTTTTTTTTTTTTGGTAACATTTTAAGGAATAAGAGTTTGGAAATCTTTGGAAATCCAAGTCCTAGGTCTCCAATTTCTTTAAGGGGGGAAAAAACTCACGATTAGGACTAAATGGAGATGTCGCTCTCTTGCACTGATAGTGAAATATTAACTGCCAGAAAGTACCTCCAGTCCCCATTCATGTTGTATGACAGGAGCCTTTGTGCTGAGGCCTAATGAAAAATCTCAACAGAGGAAGTGACTGTATATACCTAACAACTTACCAATTTCAAAGTTCATCCTGATAGGCATGTAGGTTTGTCTTGTTCATCTGTGTCTAGTTACAGATATTCACTTTCTGAATGTTTCTACGAATGAATATGGCAACTTGAACTTTTCCATTTACAATTAAACGTGAAAATTTTAGTTTCCTAAGTAGACTGCCAAATATTGCACCATCCCAAGTGTGAAAGGGGAAAGTTAATCACTGCCAAAGATGATGATGATCAGTATTGTTTTTTTGAGACAGGGTCTCACCCTGTTGCCCAAGATGGGGTAGATACAGTGGCATGCTCACGGTTCACTGCAACCTCTACCTCCCAGGCCTCAAGCAATCCTTCCACTTCAGCCTTCTAAGTAGCCAGGACTACAGGCATGCACCAATACACCTGGCTAATTTTTGTATTATTTTTTTGTTGCGACGGGTTTTTCCCATGTTGTCCAGGCTGATTTCGAACTCCTGGACTCAAGTGATCTGCCCACCTCGGCCTCCCAAAGCGCTGGATTACAGGCATGAGCCGCCAGCCCTGCCCCAAAGATTTTTAATCCACAATTTAAGGTATGAGAAACAAACAAAGTGGTGTGTACACAGCAAGTGCCTGTGACTGGGCAACTGAAGTTGCCACAAAGTCAAAGCAAGTCAGCCCCCTCCCGAGCCGGCCTTTCTATGATTTACAGCAATAGTATCATACTCAATGCTCCCTAGTGACCCCTCCAGCTTGGTTAAAATTTCACAATAGATGTATGTCCAAATTTAAAGAAATTAAAGATGCTCCCTTTGTACAAGAGACTAATAAAGCAATTTCTGAAAAAGGTGTTGGGTTTTTTTTTTTTTTTTTTTTTTTGGTATTGGCAAGGACGTAAAAAAATTCTGTTCTAAGCTTTTCACTTTCAGTAAAGTAATCTCTACATGCTCTTGTAATCCTCAATGTTGTAAAGTAAGTATTAAACCTATTAAACCCTACTTTACAGTGAAGTAATCTAAGGCTCTGATATTAACTTGTTCAAAAGCCTAGGCATTTGAGAAGCCAAGAACTCCGAATTTAAATTCCCTTTAGTCTCTGTTATGGGTGGTGGGGATGTAGGCCTGGGGTTGAGGGCGGGAGACTAATTCCCTCTGATCGACTGTATCAGAAGAACATGAAAGAAAAGAGACCAAAGCTTTGAAGACTTAAATCCAACCCTATTGCGGGCACATTCCTTGTATACTGAGGGCAACAGAGCTACAGAGCATTAACAAATACCCATCTTCCCAGATTTTTTTCCCATATTTTATGAACTATATTTTTCCTAAGATGTTTATCTTTTAAGACTCTTTAAAATTAGGCCCTATTCCATAAATTCTACACTACAAAATTATGTCCTCCTGCCTACTTTTAATTGAATTTAACTCTGCGCCTGTTGTGATGCTTCTGTGATAATCCTTTTGCTGAATGGCATAAGATCTCTACTAAGATCCATTTGGCTTAAATCTAATGAACACTAGTGAACACATCCTTAAATGACTTTCGTTTATGTCCTTTAAGTAGCACTTCCAAAATAACAAATTCAAGGCAATTCGATATTCAGCATTAGCTAGACTTATGAGCCATTACTGAAATTTCTGCTGAATTTATCAAATTTTTTCATGAAATCTCCCAAATGCCTATACTCACACATAACTGTTAACATGGCATTTGGTACTAAATTCTCACAGATAAGCTTTACTATATTATTTAAGGTATTCTTATTCCCAAGAATTACTATTTCAAAGTAAACCAAGTTGCTCACTTTAAGCAACTATTTGAATAAATGAAAAACTGAATTCTCAGGTGCTTTGAGACTTCTCTGTTTAATTTAAAATGCTTTGGGGGAGAAGTAAAATAGTGGCTTTGAAAAAAATATGCTGACACAAGACATATTGAATTTTGTAGTTTAAAAAAATTAACAAATAATGAACGTGGCATTTTATTAAATGCATCGAAAAGGGTCAGGTTATTTTTAATAGAAAATCCATAATTCTATTAAATGGTTGAGAAATTAGTCACATGAATAGACTTCTTTCATTTCTGAGCCCATCTTCAGTACTGCTAGAAGTTCTTTTGGCAATGACCACTTTGCTGTAAACTCGTTCTTAGAAAAGTAGGAACCAGATATACATTGGCTCCTACTTAGCCCAAACCTAGATATGAAGACACCTTTTACTTTATAGCAACTGCTTTGTAATTGGAAGAGATCAGTGTAGGCTATGCTGATTCAATTAGGTAAAGACTCAACAACACTAGTTACATGGTACAATTCACTGTGTAAATGTCAAGAAGATTTAAAACTAACACGGAATACCAGTGAAAGACTCCCCAACATCAATCACTATTTCAAACCTAACATTCAAAATAAAGATCCAGTTGAGAATAGAAGCTGTCTGATCAAAGTTTACATTTTACAATGAGGACAGAGGCACCTTCATATACTTATCCAATTCTCAATAGTTTGTGAAACATAAATATTATCCTTGCTTATGGATGAGAAAACAAGGTTCAGTGGCCAGACCACATTTCATAGGAAAATAGGGACTTATCTAGATTTTTCTGAATCCTATACCAATTTTCTATTTTAACACAGCTGTCTCCTCACACCCCCACTCTTCACCGCTACACCCTAGACCTAACATTCCACACACAAAGGGTCCAAGCTATCTCTACCAGCAGATAATCAAGGGCAGGTTGTGACACCTGTACTAGAAGCTTATCAATTACAGCCTGAGTGGGGTTTCCAGAATCTGGACCAAAGCAGCATCAAAAAGGGGACATGAAAAGGCATAAAGGGTAAAAAGAAAAAAACATTTCCTTTCCTGGTCTCTGGTTCTCCCCACAAGCCTGTGCAATCTATACTATCTTCATTCAATTCAGATTTAATGCACATAAAAACGTGGTGCCTAATACGTTTTCAAAATTAGTTTCCTTCATCCCACTTCTCCTTCTGCTGCTTGGCAAGAGCTCAGATAGTCAACGACAAGGAAACGAAGGGGCTACCTTACTGGAGTCAGGTTAGGTAAAGGGTCTTAGCCAATGAGATCCACAAATGACAATGATTCTGAAACCTACTAGTCTCCTCCTGCACAATCAGTAATATACCCACAAAGCTTTATAAATTTGGGTATTCATACATATATGATAGCAAGATTAACATTTGGACTTCTACTAAGGGGCAAAAGGGTGTATTATTCTGGTGGAGGACTAACCTTCAACAAAGAACTTTTTTTCTGTAAACTCCAACAGCCAAGAAAAGTCCTAGGCATCTATCTTTGCTAGGATGTGCTAAGAAAAACAATATAACGAATAATGGGGCCGTGTGCTGGCTGGGTCGGTTTCGTTCCTAAAATATAGGAAAACGTCAGAATACCCAGGGATCTGTGAAATTTTTTTCCCAACATCATCATTTACAACAACAAATACTGGAGATCTAAAGTCCCTAAAAATGCTGATTGCTTTAACATCTTTTGTTGGAGCTTACCTAGGTGTTTCTCAGGTATGCTAATGAACTGTGTTCTTTAGGTTCCTTGAATCCACAGAAACAAACATGTTAATTTCAAAGGCTCAGAGGGGAATTAATGGCCTGGTAGAGACGCCTCCCCACCCCAAATCTGATGGGAAGGGTAGAACGAAAGATGGTAAATTAAAACATTTATTACACATTTCAGAAAAATTTAGCAGAGATAAGTGGGTGAAACTAGAAGCTTAAGACAACAAATGAAAAACGAATACCTACCAAAAGGAAACTAAGGGTCGGGCACAGTGGCTGAAGCCTGCGATCCCAGCATTTTGAGAGGCTGAGGCAGGCAGGCTGCTTGGGCCCAGGCGTTCAAGACCAGCCTGGGCAACATGGTGAGAAAACTCGTCTCTACAAAAAATGCAAAATTTAGCCCGGCATGGTAGCGTGCACCTGTAGTTCCAGCTACTTGGGAGGGTGAGGTGGGAGGACTGCTTGAGCCCAGGAGGCAGAGGTTGCAGTAAGCCAAGATCACACTACTGCACACCAGCCTGGGCAACAAACAGAAACCCTGTCTGCCCCGCAATCCGCTCACAAAAAAGGAAAGAAGTTAATTAAAAGTTGCCTACCTCCCTTGGAATTTCTTTCTTCACTAAACGTTGAGACATAAATGACACACACAAAGACAGTTAATACAAACTTTGATACAGATAGCCAAAGTTGATATTATGATCTACATACTTCAGAGATATGCATGAGATACTGGTAATGTCACTTCTCTCCCAGTTTGAAAAATATCTAGGATCTTTCTTATACACACAGAAAATGTTCAACAATATCTATTTACTATAAAATCATTTCAGCAAACTATCAGCCATTTCTTATAATGCCACCAAAATACCACTAATATCTAATAGACATTCATCTACAAGCTTCCCCGCAACCCCCAAACTTCGTCCACCCTTCCAAGGCCCTATGCTATCAACACAGCACATGCTGCCCACATCTAGACAGGCAGGTGGCAGGGAGGGTGGGGATTGGTAAAATGCTAATTATTCCAACCCTGGTCTCTATTTTAGATTTTCTACTGCAGCTATTGGTCTGTAGCCATGGGGATAGAAAGCTGCTGCTCAAACTTGAGATGTTTGAGACATGGAAATAGGGAGAAAAGACCTGTTCCAAATATTACTACTCAAAGTTTAAACACAATCTGAAAGCTTCCTTTAAACACAATACCCATTCGCCTCTTAAGGGCTAGTTTGGAAGTCTCTAAACTCTTTACCTTAAGAAATTCATGTGTCAATTGTTTGCCTAAATGCCCTTATTATCCAAAGTTAATGGTTTCAAAATAATTAAGGGACAGTCAGATAATCTAAACCACACAACACAGAAAATTCGACTCTCACCTCCACATCCAATATATTTTACTATTCTTTCAAGAGTTTTTTTCTTTTTTTAAACCTCCAGGTCCAACGTCAAAATACTCATTTCAAACATTTCCACAGCTTCATTCAAACTAATTACATTTGAATTCATTTTCCCAAGTGAACCCAGTTTACTGGAGTTGGATGCAGTTTCCACATGGGAAAGATGCAACCCCTCACAAAACACACTTCTGAGGAAACAACTTTGGATTTGAAGAGTATCAGTTTTACTTTGCACTAAAAAGATGGCAAAAGGCAAAAGTTGATAATGATGTGTCATGTAAATATGCATTCATGTCCAACTAACACGAAATAACACGGTTTTGGTATAATCTGAAATCTTCTAAAATGATATGCATTCAGAAAGCACAACAGAATCATTTTCCATACCACTAGCAGCCAGGGACAACTGTTATTATATAATTAATATACAACACAGTTGTATATTAAAAGGCAAACTTTTTTTGAACCTCCCCACCCACACACGCACTGAAAACAAGCAAAACAAAATAACTTCACAGCCCAATTTTGGATTATAAACTTTAAGACATGTTATTTAATAATCTGAACAAACTAATGAATGTCTTCCCAACTCTCTCAATTCCTCATCTTTACGCTGACAGCAAGGGGAAAAGACTCAATTCCTTTTTTTTTTTTTTTTTTTTTTGCTGCTATTGGTTAAAACGAGATTTGAGGACTGACCTTGGTTTCCTATTTTCCATTTTACTCTATCTACTGAACCAAAGAAAAGCGGGAGTTGGTGACTGTTACTGCTAGCTATATTATTTAGTTTGCACCTTTCAAGCCACAACATATTTATGATTCTTTTAGTAACGCCTGGATTTTCTTGTTTTTACCAGAAACATCCAATCCGAGCCTAAAATTTGTCTGTGAGATCTGATATGCTGGTAAACTAAAAAACACATGCTGACAAGCAACTTGGTTTTATGTCAAAGTGTAGTATAAAAATCCTAGCGGCTCACTAATTCTAAAAAGGTGCCTGAACGAGTCCAGTTGCGACTTAAGGAAAGACAACCACCTTGGAACATAATGCTTAAGTATTTCCCGATTGAGGATGCTGCAGATTTCATTTGGTGGTACCATCACTTTTCAGTTTTAAAAATGTAATGGCAATTTTCAGAAAGCCACATCATCAGCTACCTGAAATCCCCCCCACCGCAATCAGCTATGCTACCGCCCATCCCAACCCATACCCAATAGCACAGAAGTACAACTGTCTATTAGCATCAGAAACAATTCATATTTAATTACCTTCATCCAATTTGATTCCATTAAGCCAACCACAATCAGCACAAGATGTCAAACCATGATCCCATATATCATTTCTTAGAATAAAGACTGATGGAGTCAAGTATTGAGATTCGCTAAGGGGTCAATTGGGGGAGAACTCCCTATCTCCATTGCAGACAGGCAAAAACTTCAAGACATCTGAAACACCAGAAGAATCGCTAACACTTTAACCTGGTATTACCATTATCAATTCTACAGATAGCTACGCAGCCTGTACAGTACTGTAATAATGACTCAGCCCCCCTACAGTTTGTTCTACCAATACTTAGGAAGTCTTTTCACTTAGACCTAGATATGGTTTCTGCTCCAAATTCCTAACTCACTGTCAATGTTTTAAATATAAATAACAGAGTTTCCCAGCAGTTGAGTATGGGCCAGAATGTTCTAAATTACATACAAACAGCTACAATTTTAAATATTGTGAAGAATGAGCTCCAAAAGGTGTGGGGGGTGGGGCGGGGGGAATCTTTTATATCTTAGGGGATGAAGGCAGGCAAAATGAGAGATGTTTGATTTTAATATATGAACTTGTACAGTTAATCTGTAAGATGGGTTAGGCCCTCTTAAAATCATGCTTAAGCAATATCCTCTTAATACAAAGTTCAATAATGACATATCTGGGCGTAATTAAACATTGATTTCTACTTTTTTTAAAGTGTCTTTCATAGTTACATAAATCAATCACTGGTTAACAATGTATTACTTGAGACAGCAAGCATAGTTACTAACACCACATCTTTCAGACAATATTCACAAAGAATAATTACACCAGTGTCAGACCTTTATGGTGGCAGGGAGACAGTCAAAGCGCTTTTTCTTTTGAAGAAACATGTTTAGATAAAAAGCAAATGACAAATTATCAAATCCTTCCTTCCCTCTCTCCTTTTTCAGCTCTGTAAGAAAACAGAGATTTGCGGCTTTTTATTTTTTCATGCTAGTATCATACAGTATCACTCTAGCATAGTGGCTCACCTCACGGGATTTAGAGTGGTCAACTCACGGCCCTTGGGCAAGCTAGTAAATACACTGAAGCCTCAGTTCCCTCATCTACAAAACAGAAATAACAGGACTTAACTCACGATGGTCCTTCCAAGGATTACATTTAATTAGATGACCCATGGAAAGAGCTGAGATTCATGCCTGGCAGTAAGTATTCAATAAATAATAGCTATTATGGCTATTAAATGTGAGCCAACACTTCTAAAAGTCAACATAGGCAGATTACTTCAGCCTCTATAAAAATGTCAGTAAAGATCAATAACCTAACCAGCTCACAATCATTCACATGACTTAGGTAAGAACCATGTAAGTTAACTTTCTCACAAGAAAGGGCTAAACTTTGTTTCATTACTTACATTACCTACTCAGCCCAGCCTGACAGCCAAAAGAACACATTCTATATTAAGATCCCACCTTCCTCTAGCGAGGTCAAAAAGACTTCTTACAGCCTCACCTGCACATCCTTTCTTTGCCCCTGTATCCCAAAGAAACATGTCTATACCCTGGTTTTCTAAACTGCAGGCCTCACCTCCTCCCTCTTTTAAAATCGTGATAGGTTGGTTAAATGTACTTAAGAAACACTCCAACCCCTGACAATTCTCTGCGTCCAGTCTTCCACAACCCCCAGCTCAGAAGTCACCTCCTCTGAGAAATTTCCCCATCTTCAGACAAAATTAAGTCCCCTATACTTCAAAGCATTTTGGGTACACATATGCCCCAGTAGTTACCTTATAATTAACTAATTATGTCTCCCCCAATAGACTGAATTGAGAGCAAGGGAGTGTTGTGGTTACAGGATCAGCTCTACACTAAGCACAGTGGTTGGCACATAACTGGTGCTCAAGAAATGCCATACTTTAAACCAGATTCTCTCCTGTTGGATGCCCCACTTCAAACTCTGAACATAAGGTTGCTCTCAGTAGAGCAGGCTAACATGATGGACTGCTGATTACAACACTAGAAAATCTACTCATCAGCTTCTCCTATTGGAGAGGTTCCCGGAACCCAAACTCAATTGAGCAGGATTATGCACCATCAAAATCAGTGGGAATTCCCAGCACACTACAGAAGGTACCTTCTCCTTCAACAGGGTTGTTCGAAAGCCTGCAAGGATGAGCTTTTTATTGGAGGAATCTTCCCTGGGTAACTGAAGTGGAAATACACAAAGAATAAATGCCTTGATTTGACTGAAAAGGGTTCAAAAACATAAAGAATTGGAAAAAACAAGCTAGTTCTTGATTCCTGAAAACAGTGGCTCGTGAAAAGAATGAACAGGAAGCAGGGGTGGGTGCTGGACATTCTTTGTTTCAATAAATAAAATCTTTTTTTCCTCCCTACAGCCCAAACGAAAAGGCCAACACACCAGGTCCACAAGAGATGCTCAACAATCTCTCCTTCCAACAAGTACAAACTAAACTGCGTTTCCAAAAAAATACTACATTGGGAACCTCGGCCACAATGAAAAGTTCCAGTCACTAACAGTTTAATTTTTTAAAAATCCAACATTTACAGTGGGTGACCCACAGAGAACTTGCAAACTTTCTTTAGTGAGGTACTGCTACCTTTGCAAAGAACGTAACTTGGGAAAAACAACCTGGAAATGTAAAGAACTCCACAAACAGTGACTTTGGTTTTAGAGCCATAATTCCTATCATAAACATACTATCGAAAAAAAAAAATTAACAGTTGCCTAAGGAAATCTTTCATTCTGGAAGCAAAAAAGGAAACAAACATGAAGCAGAAAGGGTATAACCCCCAAAATAAAGTTTAAAAAATAATAATTCAGTCCCCCACCCTTCCCTCTCTGGTGAAGTATGTGATTTATACAGCTTTGCTCTGCAGAAAGCTCGTTCTGGGCAGCTCAAGGAAGGAGCCGAGGGAGGGAGAGAAAGAGACACAGACACAGAAAGGAGAGGAGAGAGAAAAAGAAAATGGCGCAGAGACTAAGTCCCGACCGTCGACAAGGCGACTTTCCCGGGAGGAATCCCGGCCCGGAAAGACCGCCCGAGGCCGGGTGGCGGACGACTCGGGGTCTCCGTTGCCCCCTCTTGGGAGGGCCGGGATCTGGGGGAGCTGGGGTCCCCGGAAAGGGGGTCAAGAGGCGGCCCGATGGGAACAATGGGGCCGGTGAGCGAGGAGCCGGGACTTAGTCTCTGGGACGCCATGTCTGTCCTCTGCCCGGCACCGGCAGGGCGCGGGGGAGGCGGCCGGCGGCTGGGGGGCCCCGGAGTCGGGGCAGGGGGCACACTCACCATTCATTCGGAAATCCGCTTCGATCTGGAAAAAGAAAAGGAGAGAATATCAAACAACAGCCACTTTAACCCCTCTGGCGGCGAGCGCGCGCGGCTGGGGGCCTGGCCCACCCGGCGCCCCCAGGGAGGACGGGGTCCCGGGGGTGGCCACGGAGGGCAACCATCCCCCCTCGAACTGTAACTTCGCGGCCCTTGCTCGCGGCCTAGCGAGCCGATCTACTCCGGCGGGCGGCACCTCGCCGGGGGCCCCGGCCTGTCAAAGCGGCCGGGCCGGGGCTGGGGTAGGGGCCTGCGCCGGGGGTCGCGGGACGGCCAAGCCAGGGTCCAGGGCTGCCGGGGTCAGGCCGGGCCGTACCTGGGAATCGTTGTGGAGGTGGTCCCCACTCATGTCGGCCCGGAGCGGCGAGCTTGGCGGCAGACTAGGCGGCGTGGGGGAGACGCAGACGGCGAACCGGCCTGTGCGGGCGGACGGGGACCCCGGAGCCTCGAGGAGGCGCAGGTAAGCGGCGGTGACTGTGGGCCCGAGACTCCAGAAACGGCTGAAGCTGCTACTACGGCGGCGACGCTGCCTGACTGCCGGGCGGGCGGCGAGAACAGACCCCACCAGTTGTGTAACAGCCTAAGTTCGCATTTGGGCTCACTGCGCCTGCGCGGTCGCTTTTAAACAACACGTCGACGACGTCAGCGCTCGCGGAAAGAGGCCGAGGGTTGCGGCCCGCCCCCTCGCGGTTCGCCGGACGGACCCGGCTTTGCATCGCAAGCCCCGCCTCCAGACCGTGCGCGCGCCGCTGTGATTTGCATAAGGAGCCGACTCCTCCTACGGCGTCCCACCCCAAGCAGCCTCCCCTTCCTCTCCCGACGCCTTTTCTCGGAACCCCGACCCGTCTGCTAGGCAGTGCGCAGGCGCCAGCCGGGCACCGCCTCCTGGCCAGGGCTGGCCGCGCAGCCACGTGGTGGGCCTTTAAAGGCCGCGGCGGGACCCAGGCGATCTTCGGCGAGCTGGTGTCCCGCGTTCCCATCTATTTGGAGCGGCGAGTACCTTGGCAGCCGGGACCCCAGAGGTCTCCCCGGCGCCTCCTTTCTTGCTAAGCCGGCCCTGAGGCTGCCTGGTGGGAGGAGTCCCCTCCCCAGCCTTTGTCCAAGCCCTACAACTTCTGGAGTATTTCACGCCCACTTTTTAAAAATTATTTTAATTTTTCAACCAACCAAGGGTCCGGTTTAGCCCCAGTTTTCCGCCGAGCACATGTAGCCCTGGGTCACCAAGGGTCTGATTTCTTTGGTTCATTCTACAAATACTGAGCATCCGCTATGAGCCCAGGAATTGTGCTGAGGGGAGGGGGAATGCAAGAGACCAAACGGAACTGAACCTGTCTCTATCCGCGGCTGTATCCCTAGCGTGCTGGGAGGACGGAGCAAATGGGGAAAAGAACTACCTTTTATAGAGCATCTATTCTGTGCCCAGCTCTGAATTCTGAACAATAGCTCTGTAGTCGCCTGTTTTACAAAAGGCAAACTGTCTTAAAGACAAGGCACCAACAACCACCTACCTTGCATCTATAGTTGGATGCCTCTTAAGCTTCTCTGGGGATGAACTCAACTCCACTTAGCTAGAAAAAGCCCCATCCTGACACCTTGCTTTCCCTCATTTCCGACCAGTCCCGCTGAGTGCTTCTCTTCACTCCATCTACTTCTCTCTGCCGCCCATAAGCCTTTGAAGTCTGCGTTCTCTTGCTTGGATTAATACAATACGCTGGCTGGGGGTGGTGTCTCACACTTATAATCTTAGCACTTTGGGAGGCTGAGGCTGGCAGATCACTTGAACCCAGGAGTTCAAGACCAGCCTGGGCAACATGGCAAAACCCCGACTCTACAAAAAAATACAAAAACTGGCAGGGCGTGGTGGCATGTACCTGTAGTCCTGGCTACTCGGGAGGCTGAGGTGGGAGGATCACCTGAGCCAGAGGAGGTCGAGGCTGCACTGCACTCCAGCCTGGGCAACAGAGTGAGACGCATTCTGAAAACAAAAACAAAACAAAACACAAAAAACACTGCACTCCAAAACACTACACCCTAACGGATTGCTGCTTCCATTCTTGGCCCTCTCCTAAACTGCATTCCAACAATTACCAAAGTGATCTTTTCAACATGCTAATAGAACCATTACTCCTTTGTGGATATTGCCGCATCTATTACCACTTTCACTATTATTTTTAATATTTTAATTGATCTCCTTTTTATTTACCTTCATCCTGTTATCTGTGAAATAGTATCTATGAAATCAATTGGAAGTAAATATGAAAAATGTTCATCCAGTGGACCATCAGTATCTTTATCACATCTAATGGTAAACATTAGATGTGTTTACCACACCTTGTGAATGCTTCAAGATCAACCTAAATATCACTTTTTCAAAGTGACTTCCAGGCACACTACTGACCCTGCTTCCACTGGCTGACCAAGGGTGCCTTATAGGCCAGGCGTGGTGGCTAATGCCTGTAACCACAGCACTTTGGGAGGTCAATTTGGGTGGATCACTGGAGGTCAGGAGTTCAACAACAGCTTGGCCAACATGGTGAAATCCTGTCTCTACTAAAAATACAAAAATTAGCAGAGTGTAGTGGTGCACACCTGTAATCCCAGCTACTCGGGAGGTTGAGGCAGGAGAATTGCTTGAACCCGGGAGGCAGAGGTTGCAGTGAGCCGAGACCACACCACTGTACTCCAGCCTGGGCTACAGAGGGAGTGAATCTCAAAAAATAAATAAACAAAAATAAAACAAAGGGTGCCTTGTAGTATCTATCTCCTTTGTAACACTTATGACACTTGTTATTAAGTTACAAATGGAGTAATTGGTTTCCTGTCTATTTCCCCTATAGAAAGTAAGGTCTGTGAGGGGGTGGGGGGGAAACTTGTCCATCTTGCCTACCACTGAATTCCCAGCACCTAGCAACAGGCCCTCCTACAGAAGAGGTGCTCAAGAAATGGGCAAATCAAAGCAGGTTACCCTGCTTTGGTTAGGAGCACACATTTGGAAGTCAAATCAACTTAGGTTTGAATTCTCTCTGCTGTTTGTTACCTGCGTGATCTCAGGCAAGTTGTTTAACTTCTCTGAGTCTCAGTTTCCTCATCCATTCCGTGGTGATCATTGTGGGTATTTAATAGACTATCAAAAAATAATTGTTTGAGGGCAGGCACCTAGTAAGTGCTGAGTCTTGGATTCATCCTCAGGTTGGCCTGACTCCAAAGCTATACTCTTTCTCTGAAGCAAGCTGCCAGAGCCAGTTTTGCCTTGCTCTTGCTGTCTCTTCTCATACTCTTCCCATCTCAGGATCAATCCCCGGCCAGAAGATGAGGCATCTGCTTGCTGCAGTGAGTCCAAGATAATTTGAGGACTGCCTTCAGGAAAAACGGTACATCCACACTACTCCACTTTCCCAACCCCCATTTCCCAGGGAGAATCTGCATTTCTCCCAACCCCCATTTCCCAGGGAGAATCTGCATTTGCTTTTTTTTTTTTTTTGAGACAGAGTCTCACTCTGTCACCCAGGCTGGAGTGCAGTGGCGCCATCTCGGCTCACTGCAACCTCCGCCTCCTGGGTTCAAGCGATTATCCTGCCTTAGCCTCCCAGGTAGCTGGGATTACAGCCATGCGCCACCACACCCAGCTAATTTTTGCAATTTTAGTAGAGACTGGGTTTCACTATGTTGATCAGGCTGATCTCGAACTCCTGACCTCGTAATCTGCCCACCTTGGCCTCCCAAAGTGCTGGGATTACAGGCATGAGCCACCGTACCCAGCCTGCATTTGCTTTCCAGGTCCTTCCAAAAAAGACTAGGTAGGCATGAAAACAGCACAGACTTCACAATGGCAGACCGAGGACGTCCCCGTGCACAGACATAGAAATATCCGGGCGGTCTTGTCACAGGCTGAACTTCTCTGCCAGCATGTGTGGCTGGCAGTGCTCAGAGGTTGACTGACTTACTCTGTCTTACAGAGGCCACTCCTGACTCCTAACACTTCAAACCCATGTCCCCACCATATCGTACTTGAGGAGATTATTGATAGTGCATGGACAAGCATTTTAATTCTAATAGATATGTATTTCAATATGTATAAGAGAAAATGACCATTGTTTTAAGGATATAACTGGGATGAGGCTTTTTAAAAAAGTGACTGATTTACACAAAAACATATAGGAATAGTGCACAGAGGGGACATATAAGACAAATTCCAGGAAGGTTGTAGGCAAATAAAGGAGGTTTGGGAAACGCTGCTTTAAATCAAGACTGTTCACTTATGGACCATCCCAATCCTTATAAAAATAACTAGCAGGGAAAACTGGTAATGTAGGTCTGTCTCCAAAGTACGCATTGGGAACAGTGGACGGTTTATAGATAATCTACTAAAAGAAGAGGTCCACGTACAAATACATACATTATTATATTTACAGTTAAACAGGGTTTTTTTCCCAGGTGCCTTCTCAGGGTCTTCCATATGCAAATACTTATGTGACTCTTGAAAAGAGGGACCTGGAGTGCAGCATCTCCAAAATGTAGGTAAACTCAGCCAGGAGTGGTGGCTCATGCCTGTAGTGCCAGCACTTTGGGAGGCCAAGGCAGGGTGGCGGGGGGGGGGTGGATCACCTGAGGTCAGGAGTTCGAGACCAACCTGGCCAACATGGTGAAAACCCATCTCTACTAAAATTACAAAAATTAGGCCAGGCCCAGTGGCTCATGCCTGTAATCTTAGCACTTTGGGAGGCCAAGGCAGGTAGATCATCTGAGGTCAGGAGTTCGAGACCAGCCTGGCCAACATGGTGAAGCCCTGTCTCTGCTAAAAATACAAAAATTAGCTGGGCATGGTGATACACACCTGTAATCCCAGCTACCTGGGAGGCTGAGGAAGGAGAATCGCTTGAATCCCAGAGGCAGAGGTTACAGTGAGCCAAGATGGTGCCACCACACTCCGGCCTGGGTGACAGAACGAGACTCCATCTCAGAAAAAAAAAAATGTAGATAAATCCAAAAACACTTTTTTCCGGACTACCTCTTGAGACTTGGACTTTTTGGGGGTGGTAGAGAGGGTGCACCATTCCTGGAGGTACTGCAATCCAAGTCAATGTGTAGAGTGGACAGAACAAGCTCCTATTCCATCTCCTTGCTCCAAAAATCTATTTATTATATTATCCTCAGATAGAGAATGTATCAGATATTAAAGTGGTAAGAACAGATGCTGTACATGATCTTAGCCAGAAGGCCAAAAACCAATGAGACTTGAACTTTTTGAAATGACTGAACCTTGAGACTCTTGATCTAGGTGGTCACCCAAGATTTCGTTCTTATTCATTTGATTCTGACTCTCTTAGGTTAGTTATCAACCTGGCCCAACTCTTGTCTCCCAGAACTGAACACCTCTAGGGTTGTCTAAGCAACTCCTGCTTTTCAGGAACCCATCCATCTGCACAGTTTCCCCAGACTGCAAGATTATGGAGGAACAAATACACAAATACACAGATGTGCTGCTACAGTTATTTGGACCAGGATGGGCACTCGATCCAAGCTGAGCCACTCAGGTTAACCTCCTCAAGGCTCTAGAATTCAGAAGAGGAGAGTGGTTCCATCTATCTTCTTGTGGATAGATCTGTAGTATGTAGATTAGGGAGCTGCTCCTGGTCGTACTTGCTGTCAGAAGGGCCAGAGAAACCTGGAGATGGGGGAGGATATAGGAGGAAGTGGGTGGAGGAAGAGATAAGAGATAGAAGTCCCTGCCAGGGCTTTGGCTCACACCTGTAATCCTAACACTTTGGGAGCCTGAGGCGGCTGGATCATTTGAGCCTAGGAGTTTGAGGCCAGCCTGCGCAACATAGCAAAATCCTGTCTCTACAAACAAAAATTAGCTGGGCATAGTGGTGTGTGCCTGTAATCTCAGCTACTAGGGAGGCTGAGGTGAGGATCACCTGAGAGGCTGAGGCAGCGGTGAGCCAAGATGGTGCCACTGCACTCCAGCCTGGGTGACAGAGTGTCACCTTGTCTCAAAAAAGAGAGAGAGAGAGAACCCTGATGAATGAAGTTCAGGACCCTGGTTCTCCTGAGGTCTGGTTGCATGGTTCCTGTTCTAGCACCTTTAAATTGATTCCCCCTTTTGCTTAATTGCACTCTGATGGGTTGGTCCTAATCTCCACCTGATTCCTGGGCACTCACAAGGCCTCTGTTATCCTTTTGGCATCCCCTCTGGGGTTGGCATGCTGTGGAACAGGATGCCCCTCCTGACATTTTGACCCTTGGATGCTGGCACATTCTTGACTTTGCCAATTCTTTGACAACAATGTCTTCTAGCAGCTCTCCCCGCCAATGCCTAAGAATCTGTTGCCCTTTCAAGATTCGGATACCCTTGGAAAAGAACCTGCTGGGTGTTCAAGAAAGGAGATTCAGGCTGGCGATCTCAGGAACAACCAGAAAAGCCCTTTGCCTCCTAGAATGAAACAGCTCAGCAACAGTTGAGATGTGTGGAATAAAAGGTCAGAATCAGGCCAGGCGCGGTGGTTCGTGCCTGTAATCTCAACATTTTGGGAGGCCAAGGCAGGCGGATCACCTGAGGTTGGGAGTTTGAGACCAGCCTGACCAACATGAAGAAACTCCCTCTCTACTAAAACACAAAATTAGCCAGGCATGGTGCTGCATGCCTGTAATCCAAGCCACTAGGGAGGCTGAGGCAGGNGGAACAGGATGCCCCTCCTGACATTTTGACCCTTGGATGCTGGCACATTCTTGACTTTGCCAATTCTTTGACAACAATGTCTTCTAGCAGCTCTCCCCGCCAATGCCTAAGAATCTGTTGCCCTTTCAAGATTCGGATACCCTTGGAAAAGAACCTGCTGGGTGTTCAAGAAAGGAGATTCAGGCTGGCGATCTCAGGAACAACCAGAAAAGCCCTTTGCCTCCTAGAATGAAACAGCTCAGCAACAGTTGAGATGTGTGGAATAAAAAGGTCAGAATCAGGCCAGGCGCGGTGGTTCGTGCCTGTAATCTCAACATTTTGGGAGGCCAAGGCAGGCGGATCACCTGAGGTTGGGAGTTTGAGACCAGCCTGACCAACATGAAGAAACTCCCTCTCTACTAAAAACACAAAATTAGCCAGGCATGGTGCTGCATGCCTGTAATCCAAGCCACTAGGGAGGCTGAGGCAGGAGAATCGCTTGAACCTGGGAGGTGGAGGTTGCGGTGAGCCGAGATTGTGCCATTGTACTCCAGCCTGGGCAACGGAAGGGAAACTCCCTCTCAAAAAAAAAAAAAAAAAAAAAAAAAAAAAACGGTTAGAATCAATAAGAAAGCTGGCAACTCTTGAATTGTAAAATGAGAGGCAGTCAAGCAACAAAGATGTAGGATCCTGGCCATGTGGCTTGGGGCAAGAAAAGTAGTCCACTTGTATCTCCATTGTTTTCCTGCCAGAAGACATCCTTTCTGTGATGAGGACATTTATTCATTCAACCAGCATTCCCTGAGGAATGAAGGCAAATAGGTACTATTTATCTATTTGAAGTTGGTAGGTCCTATACTAAGCCCTAGAGATATAGCTATTTATAAGATCTAATCCTCATGTTGGAGGAGTGCCTTGTCTGATAATGAGACAGACGTATTCCCCAACTGTAACGCTAAGGTATAAGGAATAATAGGGAAGAGGGGGCCAGCTACCAGTTGCTATGGGAACTCTTGAGTAAAGGAACACATCCAACTCACCAGTGGTGGTGGGGGCAATATTAGGAAAGGTTTCTAGTTGGACGCTATTCTTGAAAGATGAGGGAGTGCTAGCTCGTGGAAGATAAGAAAAGATATTGCGAGAAGCAATATAGGCACAGTCATAGCTTTGGTCAGGATGGAGCAGAGGGTAAAAGTGAAGATACACCGAATGTAGACTGGGCAGGTGGGAGAGGCCCTCCTAGTGCCGGTGGAGATATTGCAAGGTGAACTATGACAGGGTTTTAAACAGGTATGAGAAAAATCATGGGCAGCAGAGGGGGAAAAGTTTGGTGGAATTGACACTGGAAATAAGCAGATTAGCTAGGAGGTCCAGGGAGAGCATTGTGTTTCAGAAGCAACCTTAACCATGGAAGATCATTTGCAATACCTGAAGATGCAAACTGTGACGGGGACAGAAGGATTTGGCCTGTGTCAAGGGTATAGCCCAAATAGAAGTTGTGAGGCAGCTCTCTCTGAATCCCCCTATCTCAGTGTGTGCTTCTGGGATGACCTGTGGCTGCCTGAGTCCAGCTGTTTCCAACTAGAGAACCAGCAGGCAGTGGGAGGCATAGAGGCAGAGTCCAGGCTCCAGGAAACACTGGAAGATTCTAAGAGTGAGAGACGCTCCTAAATGCTTCAGCATGACTCCCAAGAAAATGGAACAGAAGTAGCTGCCTCACTCAGTAACCAGTAGGTGATCCTTTAGCCAAAGTTGGGTTTTGAAAAGGCCTACTTCCCCGTCCTCCCTCCCCACAAGCCCTCCAAGTCCTCAAGCCCCTCGCCTCCACCTCCCCAGAGCCTAGTTCACTCAAGCATCTTCTCTCCCTCCTGCATGGCAACTTCTCCTTCTCCCAGTTTTCCTCCTTGACCCTGTCAAAATTCATGTCTCACATTAATTAGTTGCTTACCACATCTCTGCCCTGTGCTGAGTGCTTCACATACATTTTCATTTAATCATTGCAATAACCATATGAAACAGGGGCTAACTTGTTCCTTCATTTTACAGACAAGGAAACTGAGGCTTAGGAAAGTTAAGTAAGTTAACTTGCCCAAAGTTACACAGGCTATGATTTGAACTCAAGCAGTGTGTATATGGAGCCCAGTCTTAGAATCCCTAACCTGCTTCCCAAGTTGTCCTGAGGTCACTGTTGCCCTCACCTGTGTTTGAAACATTCAGAAAGGACAGTCTACACATGCTGCCTTTTCTGCTTTACTTTTCATTCCTTAAACACTGTCAGTCTGGCTTCCATTCTAATCAGGGACTTTCTAGTTTCCAAATAGAGTAACCTATTCTTCTCCACCTTCCTGCAGCCCTCAATGATGAGGATGAGCACATTCTTTGAGGACCTTTGCATTTGGATCCAATGACCATTAATTCACCTGGCTTTTTTCCTACCTCTCCAAATACCATTTATTTCTCCCTCTCTTCTTTCAGCACAATTTAAGCGATCCCCAAGATTATATCATCAACCTTGTTTTCTCTCTATATGCCCCCCTCTTGGTAGCCTTATTTTTTTTTTTTTTTTTTGAGACAGAGTCTCGCTCTGTCGCCCAGGCTGGAGTGCAGTGGTATGATCTCAGCTCATTGCAACCTCACCTCCCAGGTTCAAGCAATTCTTCTGCCTCAGCCTCCCAAGTAGCTGGGATTACAGGTGTCCACCACCACACCTGGATAATTTTTGTATTTTTAGTAGAGACGAGATTTTACCATGTTGGCCATTCTGGTCTTGAACTCCTGACCTCAAATGATCCTCCCACCTTGGCTTCCCAAAGCTCTGGGATTATAGGCATGAGCCACCGCACCCAGCCAGGTAGCTTCTTAGATGAATGTCTCTAGCCTTGACTTCTTTTTAGAGCCATATAAATATTTACCCATATGCCTATTGCATGTGTCCCCTTGACGACCCCCATAGCCCTTTGGTCCTGGGTTCAGCTTTTCTCCTGAAATTGCCCTTCCCTTCTATGGTCCCTGCTTAGCAAATAGCTCTATTCTTCCCGGTCACTCAGGCTCAAAACCTTGAAGCCTCTTGAGTTAACCCTTGGTCCTGTCCTCGACATCCCATTGGTGGCTACTACCTGTATGGAATCTGCCCAAGACCTTCTTTTGTAATTGTCCCTCCTTCCCCAGGTTCTCATTGCATCCTGACCCTTCTTTGGCTTCCCTGCATCACTCTCTCTCACACACACACTCACACACATATCAACTATGAGCCAGGTACTATGCTAGTACTAGGAAGTCAGTCGTGAACTAGAAAGACAAAAGGCCCCTGCTCTCAAGGAGCTCAGGTCTGGTGGGTGAGACAGAGGAGGGAACAAGTAATTGTCACTTACTGCAATGAGTGCCTTGAGGATAAAGTACAGTGTGTTTGCAGTAGGAACCCTTTAGAAGAACTGCCATCCAGAATTACAGAGTTAGGCACGGATTTCCAGTGGAAATGGCATTTAAATTTAGGTCTCAAAATGGAAACAGAAGTTAGCCAGGTAAAGGTTGGGGGGAATAAAGAAGGCATGTGAGGGAGACAAGCACTCAAGGCCAAGAGCACAGATGGGCAAAATTTTGGAAACTGGAAAGAGCAGGGCTTATGTGGTGAACGCCTGGTAATTCAGTACGGCCAAGGCGTAGAGGATGAAGAGGAGTATTGAGAGATGAGGCTGGAGGGGTAAGCAAGACCCAATTCATGGAGGGTCTCTAAGGCATTTGCAGTTTATCTTCGTAGCACTGGGGAGTCACTGTGAGCTGCTATAAGCTATGAGGGAACATAATCAATATGTGTTTTAGAAAATATTACCTACAGGCTGGGTGTGGTGGCTCATGCCTGTAATCCTAGCACCTTGGGAGGCCAAGGTGGGCAGATTGCCTGAGCTCAGGAGTTCAAGACCAGCCTGAGCAACATGGCGAAATTGCGTCTCTACTAAAAAAATACACACCAACGCGTGCGCACACACACACACACAAACACACACACGCTAGCTGGATGTGGTGGCGCACACCTATAATCCCAGCTACTGGGGAGGAAGGCACAGGAATTGCTTAAACCTGGAAGGCAGAGGTTGCAGTGAGCTGATATTGCGCCGTTGCACTCCAGCTTGGGCGACAGAGCAAGACTCTGTTTAAAAAAAAAAAAAAAAAGAGAAAGCAAATGGATTTAAAGTATTCAAGACTTGAGGCTTGGCTAGGCATGGTGGCTCACACCTGTAATCTCAATGCTTTGGGAGACCAAGGCGGAAGGATTGCTTGAGCCCAGGAGTTCAAGACTGGCCTAGGCAAGATAGCAAGACCTCATCTCTCCCCTAAAATGTTTTCAAATTAGTCAGGCATGGTAGTATGCACCTGTAGTCCTAGCTAGGCAGGAGACTGAAGTGCAGGGATTACTTGAGCCCAGGAGTTTGAGGCTATAGTGAACTGTAATCATGCCACTTGGCACTCTACAGAGTGACAGAGTGAGACGGTGTCTGTAAAACAGAACAAAACACCACACAGAGCTTGTTAGAATACAGTTAAAAGGTTATTGTCATCATTGAGGCAAAAATGATAATGGCCCTGATCAGCAAAAAAGCCATGAGGATGGAGAGAAGTGTATGTGTTTGGGGGATATTCATGGCATAGGATTGATGTGTTAGTGATTGATTATATATACCAGGAAAAGGGAGGGGGGGAGTTAAGGATGAGGATGGCAGTGCATTCACAAAGACAGGGAACACTTGGGATCTGTTTTAAGGAAAGATGATGAGTTCACTCTGTACATGTTGAGTTTGAAGTGTCTGTGGGTTAGCTGAGTCAAGATGTCTAGTAGGCAGCTGAATACATAGGTTTGGAGCTCAGGAGAGGGACTGCAGGTTGTTAGTGTCAAGGTAGTATCTGGAGTTAATTACACCAGATGACATCATTTGGGAGGGCCTGGAAGGACAGCCTTATTTTAGGAATGGGCCTGAGTTAAGAATGAAATAGAAGGTGAGGAAGTGGAGATAGCAAGTTTGAACAAGTCGTTCAAGAGATTTAGCTACAAACAGTAGGAAGAACATAATGCAGCAACTAAAGTAGCCTGGCATTAAGAGAGGGGTTTTGTTTCTTTGTTTATGATGGACATGACACACTCATGTCTAATAGGAGGGTCTGCTGATTTCCAGTTCTGGGCCTTTTGGCTCATCCCAGCAACCTTGACAAAGTACTAGCAGAGTTGATATGCCAGGAACTCTGGGTCAGATAAAGAGTGAGGTCCGTTCAGAGGAGATACCCCTCTTTGCCCCTAAGAGGTGACAAGCTGCTTCCAACCTCACCTCCAAGATTCTGGGACCTTTCCCACAGGAACTCACTTGAGGATTGACTCACAAAACTAGTTTTTCAGGATGGCTCATGCAGGCCCCTGAGGATATTCTCCACCGAAAGGGCATAGTCAAGGCCTACAGGGTCTGTCCCTACCTTTCCAGGATCAGCTATGGGTGCCTCAAAAGGGGCCTGGCAGAACAGACACTAGCTCTGGTGGTGGAACTAGAGAAGGACACTCAGAGCCCAGGAAGATGGAAGTTCCTCATCAGATTCTGCAATGCAGTCAAGTTCCATTGACATTCCCTGATGCCTATTTGGTGCCAGGCCTGGCTAGTAGTTCTGTGATGAACTCAATAGGGCTTCCACTTGGAGGTAGAGAAAATAGATAATTACGATACAGAGTTCTGGGACCTCGTGAGAGAGTCCTCAAGGCTGGAAAGCCAGGAAGACTCAAAGGGTTTGATGGGAGAAAGATAATGCTAAAAACTCTAAATTTTCCCACTGACCCAGAACTTAGCTTTCCTTCTATTTTTGGAAAACATAACCTAATGATTTTAACAAGCTATTTAAAACTATTTTGTTGTTGTTGTTGTTCGTTGTTCTGTGGACTTTACCTTTCATGGTGAGCATTTGGGTTTAAAGGGGGAGACAGAACTTAGGGAACATATTTGCACAAGCCCTTACACAATGTTCAAACCTAGCCTTGGGCCCGGGCGCGGTGGCTCACGCCTGTAATCCCAGCACTTTGGGAGGCCGAGATGGGCGGATCACGAGGTCAGGAGATCAAGACCATCCTGACTAACACGGTGAAACCCTGTCTCTACTAAAAATACAAAAACTAGCCGGGCGTGGTGGCGGGTGCCTGTAGTCCCAGCTACACGGGAGGCTGAGGCAGGAGAATGGTGTGAACCCAGGAGGCGGAGCTTGCAGTGAGCCGAGATCGTGCCACTGCACTCCGGCCTGGGCGACTGAGCGAGACTCTGTCTCAAAAAAAAAA
>NW_016819573.1:4418672-4438113 GCF_001698545.2 Rhinopithecus bieti | reverse complement strand
AAAAAAAAAAAAAAAAAAAACCTAGCCTTGGAACCCTCAAATTAAAAGCAAGTGAGGCCCCCATTGCTGGATGTTGGAGAGCCCCTGGGCTCAATCCTCAGACCTCTTTTCTTTGTCCTCTTGATTCACTATCTTATTCACTCCTATGGCTTTAAATACCAACTATATACTGAGAAGTTCTAAGTTCATACCTATAATCAGGGCCTTGTCCCCAGGTGTCAAACTTACGTATCCAGCTGCCTACCCAGTATTCCTATTTGGACTTCCAACAGGCTTCTTAAACAAAATGTGTCCCAAATCAACCCTCTATCTTTCCTCTCAAACCTGTTCCTCCTTTGGTCTTCCCCTATCATAGTTAATGAGTTAATGGCTCAGGTCATCCTTGACTCTTTTTTTTTTTTTTTTGAGACAGAGTCTAGCTCTGTTGCCCAGACTGGAGTGCAGTGGTAACATCTCGGCTCACTGCAACCTCCGCCTCCCGGGTTCAAGCAATTCTTCTGTCTCAGCCTCCTGAGTAGCTGAGACTACAGTTGCACACCACCATGCCTGGCTAATTTTTGTATTTTTAGTAGAGACAGGGTTTCACCATATTGGTCAGGCTGGTCTGGAACTCCTGACATCTTGATCTGCCCGCCTCGGCCTCCCAAAGTGCTGGGATTACAGGCGTGAGCCACCATACCCCACCTCTTTGACTCTGTTTTGCCTGCCTATTTCCCCTTACCCAATTTGTCAACAAATCCTGTTGACTTCACCTTCAAATATCCTGATGTTAACCATTTCTCACCATGCCCTTTGCTTTCACTTTAGCCCAAATTGCCATCATCTCCACCTGGTTTAATGCAGGCGTCTCCTAACTGGTGTCCCCTGCTCTATGTTTGTCATCCCATGGTATACAGTCAGAACAAGTGATCCTTTAAAACGGAATGGTCCTATTTAAGACTTGAGATCCTGGCCAGGCATGGTGGCTCATGCCTGTAATCTCAGCATGTTCAGAGGCCAAGGTAGGAGAATGACTTAGAGCCAGGAGTTCAAGATCATCCTGGCCAACAGTGAGATACTATTTCAACAAACATTTTTTAAAATTTAGCTGGGCATGGTGGCACATGCTTCTAGTTCCAGCTATTCAGGAGGCTGAGGCAGAAGGATCTCAAGCCCAGTAGTTTGAGGCTGCAGTGAGCTATGATCATATCACTGCACTCCAGCCTGGGCGACAGAGGAGACCTTGTCTGTTAAAAAAAAAAAAGAAGAAAAGAAAAAAGAAGGGCTGGTGCAGTGACTCACACCTGTAATCCCAGCACTTTGGGAGGCTGAGGCGGGCTGGTCACCTGAGGTCAGGAATTCGAGACCAGCCTGGCCAACATGGTGAAATCCCATCTCTACTAAATACACTGCACCACTGCACTGTAGCCTGGGCCACAGAGTGAGACTCCATCTCAAGAAAAAGAAAGGAAGGAAGGAAGGAAGGGAGGGAGGGAGCGATGGTAGGTCAGATGCGGTGGCTTATGACTGTAATCCCGGCACTTTGGGAGGCTGAGGCAGGTGGATTACCTGAGGCCAGGAGTTCGAGACCAGCCTGACCAACATGGTGAAACCCCGTCTCTACTAAAAATACAAAATTAGCCAGGTGTGGTGGCGCATGTCTGTAATCTCAGCTACCTGGGAGGCTGAGGGAGGGGAATTGCTTAAACTCAGGAGGCAGAGGTTGCAGTGAGTCAAGATCACACCATTGCACTCCAGCCTGGGCAATAGAGTGAGACTCTATCTCAAAACAAAACAAAACGTAAGATCCTGTCACTCTTCTGCGCAAAACTCTCCAGTGGCTCCCATCTCATTCAGGGTGAAGTCAGTGGCCCCAAGACCCTGCCACACCTGCTCCCCTCCGAGGCCTCCCTTGACCTCATCTGCTAGTGCTATCCACCTTGGTCACCTCTTTCCAGCCACCCTGGGCTCTGTAAAAGCCTATTACACAACACTCATTCTCCAGCATTAACCCTTTGCATTTGTGGATCTTTCTACCTTGAACATCCTCCCCCAGATATCTCCATGGCCTAGTGCCTCTCTTCTTTCAGATCCTTGCTAAAATCTCTCACTAAGACAGGCCCTGACTACTCTATTTAAAATTACAACCCTCTCCCCTCAGCTCTTCCTTCTTTTCATCCCTGCTTTATTTGTCTCCAATGCACTTGTCACCATTTGGCCTACGTAATATTTTACTTATTGTTTTCCCCCTGTAGGATGTAATCTTGATGAAAGCAGCAATTCTTATCAGTTTATTTGTTTATTTATTTATTATTTTGAGACAAAATAATATTATTTTGTCACCCAGGCTGGAGCACAGCAGTACAACCATGACTCACTGCAGCCTTGACCTCCCAGACTCAAACAATCTTCCCACTTCAGCCTGCTGAGCAGCTGAGGCTACAGGTGTGCGCCAACATGCTCAGCTAATTGTTTATATTTTGTAGACACAGTGTCTTGCTATGTCGCCCAGATTGGCCTCAAACTCCTGAGCTTAAAGATGTTCTTCTGCTTTGGTATCCCAAAGTGCTAGGATTACAGGCATGAGCCACTGTGTCCGGCTTTCTCAGTTTATTTAGTGCCACATTTCTACCATCCACAGAAGTGCCTGACACACATAAGGTACTCAATTAATATTTGTTGAATAAATGAATTAATTATGGGCTGCAACGGGCTCCTAATATGTGTCAAGCAGGGGCCTGGAATGTGCCAGAAAACTCCTTACAGTGAATAACATAATTCCCTTTTTTTTTTTTTTTTTTTTGTGACGGAGTTTCACTCTTGTTGCCCAGGCTGGAGTACAATGGCACAATCTTGGCTCACTGCAACCTCTGCTTCCTGGGTTCAAGCGATTCTCCTGCCCCAGCCTCCCGAGTAGCTGAGATCACAGGTGCAAGCCAACATGCCCAGCTAATTTTTTTGGTATTTTTAGTAAAGATGGGATTTCTCCATGTTGGCCAGGCTGGTCTGGAACTCCTGACCTCAGGTGACCCACTCTCCTCAGCCTCCCAAAGTGCTGGGATTACAGGTGTGAGCCACCACACCCAGCCATGATTTCTACTTTGCTGATAAGAAGATTGAGGCTTAAGGCCGGGTGTAGTAGCTCACACCTGTAATCCTAGCACTTTAGGAGGCCAAGGTGGGTGGATCACCTGAGGTCAGGAGTTTGAGACCAGCCTGGCCAACATGGCAACACCTTATCTCTATTAAAAATACAAAAATTAGCTGGGTGTGGTGGTTCACGCCTGTAATCTCAGCTACTCGGGAGGCTGAGAAAGGAGAATGACTTGAACCTGAGAGGCAGAGGTTGCTGTGAGCCCAGATCACGCCACTTTACTCCAGCCTAGTCTGAAGAGCAAAACTCTGTCTCAAATAATAATAATAATAACAATAATAATAATAATAATAAATAAAAAGAAGACAGGCTTGGGGAAATATGAGTGCCCTTCTCCTCTGTTCCTATAGCAACCTGTGCATGGCCCCAGTCTCAGCACCTATCATAGTGCACTGTCATTATCCATTTCCTCAACTAGATGTAAGATTTTTAAGTTCAGGGACTATCCTATCTCTTACTTTTTGTTGCATCTCCAACACCTGGCAGAAAGGTGGGCACATAGTAGGTGCTTAAGAAATATTTCTTGCATGAATACATGAATGAAATGGGCAAGTCAGGGTACAAACTCACAACTTTCAAAAAGAAAAGTCTCTGCCCACCCCACCCCCATCTGCCCTAGAGTGTTCCTGAGACAGCCACAGAGCCAACAGTTAAGTCCCTCCCCCTGGCAGAGTGCCTTCTTGCAAATCCTCACCCACAGAGTTAGAAGTATTTTAGATGGGGAGAAGTATACACTGGCTGACAGTTTTTTCCCATTACACCAGGCAAACGGAAATCATTTCTCCAGTCAATCCTTGCCAGTCCTCTAGAGTCAAGGTCTCTCTTATTCCTTGCCTCCTAATCTACAGTCTGCCTCCCTAGTTTCCCCACTCCTCAGCTGCTGAGTCAGGCTCCCTGCCCATCCATCCACTCACCCAGCCTTCAGCCAACAGCCTCTGTGAGCCTGCTCTGGGCCATGGGAAAGCTGAACTAACCCCCATTCCATTCCCACTGTGAGCTGGCTGGGTTCTTTACATCTTCATTTCAGCAAACTCTCTTCTGCCTCTTCTCTTTATACTCTCTGCCACCCCGATCCCAAGTCTTAGGTCCGTGGAGATGGCTTATTCCAACCACGGATGACTGTGGGCCTCTTGTCTCATCTGCTTCTTTTTCTTGGCTCTTAATTTCTCTAGATCAGTAATTTTTAAACTAGTGTGTGTGTGTGTGTGTGTGTGTGTGTGTGTGTGTGTGTGTGTGATGGACTCCTTTGAGAAGTTGATGTGGGCTATCATATCTCTTCCTCTAATAAATATTAATATCTTTGCACTTAAACACAGCATTTTGCATAGAAGTTCCAGTGCACCTAGATCAAGATCTCTCCTCGTCTTCTCCCCTCCCCTCTAGATTTCTGGTTGTTTTTGGTTCCCAAATCAGTCCACCTGGTCTCCTTTCAGAAGCGGAAGCTTCTTCCTATGATATTATCAATACTGTTATTATTAACAGCAACAGCAAGATTTGTACATTTTTCATGCATCAACTGATTTCAACCTCTCAATGGTCGGTGTGCGATGGATGGTGTGTTGCCTATTATTAACTGCTGTGTTTTTTTTTAACCTTTCCCATCTCCACCACCCGAAACCTACCTTCCCCACCCCTACCCTCACCCTATGGTGTATTGCCTATTATTCTTAACTGCTGTTTTCTTTGACCTCCCCCATTTCTACCACCTAAAACTCTCTTCCTCAACACCACCCCAGTTCTCTGAAGCTCCCTCTTTCTCCCCCATCCACTCTTCAACTGACCACAGGTGGCTTCTTTGTAGTTGCTTGAGCATATGTGAGCCATGAAAGGGTTTCGTTTCCCCTTCTGTTCTCAGCCCAGCTGTGCCAGCCTCTGTGATCCTTGTGAGCTTTAAATGAGGCACTCCAGACCCTTCCTACACAGGCCACGGCATTTCTGGAACTGCCACACCTAAAATCCAGGTATGAGGAAGGAAGGAGACACCTACTTGAACACCTACATTGTACCAGGCTCCGTGGTTGACATAGAGACACTGAGCCCAACCTTTAAAGGCCTCAGCTTCCAGGTCCTTCCAGTCATCTTACTGAAGGGCACCTGGAGGCTCTGAGATGACTGGTCTGATTCCATCTTCTGCTGTCTGTCTGTCTGTGGATGGTTAGGGGCCTCTCGGTAGCATGGCTACCCTTTTTTTTTTTTTGAGATGGAGTCTAGCTTTGTTGCCAGGCTGGAGTGCAGTGGCGCGATCTCGGCTCACTGCAACCTCTGCCTCTCTGGTTCAAGCAATTCTCCTGCCTCAGCCTCCCTAGTAGTTGGGACTACAGGCATGCACCACCATGCCTAGCTAATTTTTGTATTTTTAGTAGAGACAGGGTTTCACCATGTTGGCCAGGATGGTCTCGATCTCTTGACCTTGTGATCTGCCCGACTCAGCCTCCCAAAGTGCTGGGATTACAGGCGTGAGCCACTGCACCCGGTCCTAAAACTTTTTATCAAAGTGTAATATAGGCCAGATGCAGTGGCTCATGCTTGTAATCCAACACTTTGGGAGGCTGAGGCAGGCAGATATGGGAGTTTGGGACCAGCCTGACCAACATAGTGAGACCCTATCTCTAATAAAAATACAAAAGAGTTAGCCAGGTGTGGTAGCACATGCCTGTAATCCTAGCTACTAGAGTGGGTGAGGCAGGAGAATCACTGAACCTGGGAGGCGGAGGTTGCAATGAGCTGAGACAGTGGCCACTGCACTCCAGCCTGGGCAATAGAGTGAGACTGTCTCAAAAAAAAAGAAAAAAGAAAAAAGAAAAAATCATCTGAACTGAACCAAGAGTCTGTAGCCTCAAAGGGGATTTGACTGTAAACCAATCCTCCACTGAAGCCTTCAGAATCCCAAAGTGTGCTCTTAATAAATGGTCCAGAGCATGTCTGACCAGTTCCTCTGATGCTCAAGTTCTCTGCCCATTGTTGCCTTTGTTCCTTCTTTTTTTAAGTTCTGGAAAAAAAAAAATTAGAGACTCTGGGTCGGAGCCCCCTACCCGACAGAGAACTCTAAACTTGATCACTCCTTGATTACGAGTGACAGAGAAATCATCATCTCACAAGGCCACATACTGCATTTTTTAGACAGATCTGGCAACTTAGATTTAAACTTTTTAAAACACACGTGTGTGCGCACACACACAATAAAAAAATCCTTGTTTGGGCTGAAATATGCTGCAATTTTTATTCACTAATTCTAGTCCTGCCCTATGTGGCCTCCCATAATTCGTTTAGTCAATTCAGTAATCAAGTCTCAGGTGCTGAGGCACTTAAGGCAGACCTCCTGAACTCCACGTTCTTCCTGTGGGGATCCTGGGATCTACTGAGTCAGGGATGTGACATTTGCCAAAGAACATTCCACTGGACACTAATCCCCTGAAAGGCCTTATGAAAACAGAACCCTGAGCTCAGATAAGTTGGGAAATGCTATATTGCTCTTCTGGTCTTTATCACATCTCATTCTCCAGAAATCTTTATGAAAACAGAGCTCTGACCTCAAGTAAGCTGGGGAGATGTTTCATGTTCTCTGATCTGTATCACATCTCACACTAGCACAGAGAAGACTCTTGAAGTCCTAAAGCATTGAAAACCCTGTTTCGGCCGGGCACGGTGGCTCAAGCCTGTAATCCCAGCACTTTGGGAGGCCGAGACGGGCGGATCATGAGGTCAGGAGATCGAGACCATCCTGGCTAACATGGTGAAACCCCGTCTCTACTAAAAAATACAAAAAACTAGCCGGGCGAGGTGGCGGGTGCCTGTAGTCCCAGCTACTCGGGAGGCTGAGGCAGGAGAATGGCGTAAACCCGGGAGGCGGAGCTTGCAGTGAGAAGCGATCCAGCCGCCGCACTCCAGCGGGGGCCGCAGAGCGAGCCTCCGTCTCAATCCTTTTTCCAAAGAGGAGAATTTCTATGAATTTTTCTCAGAATGAATATCCTCCTGTACAGGACATAGGCTAGTTAGCTGTAAGCATCCTCTAAAACTGCACTGTCTAATCTGATAGCCGCTAGCACCCAGGTCTACTGAGCACTTGAAATGTGGCTGGTTCAAACTCAGATGTGCTGTGAGTGTGAAATATACACTGGATTTCAGATTCTTAGTACAAAAATAAAATGAAATATGAACACTTTTTATATTGATATATGTTGAAAATTGGGTTAAAATTTGTTATTAAAATTAATTTCTTCTGTTTACTGTTACTTTTAAAAATGTGGCTACTAGAGGCCAGGCACAGTGGCTCACACCTGTAATCTCAGCATTTTGGGAGGCTGAGGCAGGTGGATCACCTGAGCTCAGGCATTTGAAACCAGCCTGGGCAACATGATGAAATGCTATTTATACCAAAAATACAAAAAATTAGTCGGGTGTGGTGATGTGCACCTGTGGTCCCAGCTACTCGGAAGCTGAGGTGGGAGAATCACTTGAGCCTGGGAGACAGAGGCTACTAGAAAATTTATTTATTTAATTAATTAATTATTATTATTATTATTTTATTTTTTTTTTTTTAGACACAGGGTCTCAGCCTGTCACCCAGGCTGGAGTGCAATGGCATGGTCATGGCTCATGGCAGTCTCGACCTCCCAGGCAATCTTTCCACCTCAGCCCCCTGAGTAGCTGGGACTACAAATGCATGCCACCATGCCTGGCTAATATTTGCGTTTTTGTAAAGACAGGATTTTACCATGATCACTTGAGCCAGGGGTTCGAGTGAGCTCAAGTGATCTACCCATCTCGGACTCCCAAAGTGCTGGGATTACAGGCATGAGCCACCGCAACCAACCCAAAAATTTATAATTACGCATGTGGCATGCATTGTATTTTCATTGGAGAGTGCTGCGCCAGTGTTCTGTGCTGCTGGGGAAGGCTGTTTTGGGCTGTATAGGGGAATGTGAGAGGGAGGGTTTGGGTAACCCAGTGTAGGAAGTATAAGGGAACTGTGGGATTCACTGGAAGGGCAGCTCAGGAAGCCTAAGAGCAGGGTGGTCAGGAAGTGGTGAGTAAGCCGAGACCTGAAAGATGAGAAGGAGTTAGCTGGGGGAAGGCAGAGAGAACAGCATGGGTCAAATCCTTGAAGTGAAAGAGGAACTGTATGTATTCCAGGATGTCCAAGGCTTCAGGGGCAGAGGGTAGGCAGTGACCCAACCTGACCCCAGAGAGGGCAGCAAGGGCCAAGACTTTTAGGGCCAGGCAAGCCTCTGTAATGGGTTTATCCTGAGGGCACTGTGAAGCCACGGAAGAGTTTTCAGCTGGTTAAGACTAGACAGATTTGCATTTTAGAAAGATTGCCCCTGACACTTTAAGTGGGGTATGGATGGAAGGAGGGAGAAACCGGAGGCAGAGGAGCTTTTACAGAAATTGTTGAAGTTATCTAAGAGGGAGATGATAAAAGTTTGGACTATGCTACATGCCTTTGAATTGAAGAAAGCCAATGTCTAGGAAATAGACTCGGAGTGGGGACCACTGATCCCAGGCTATTTGGAGATGAAAATAAGGGAGAGGGTGGAGTCAACATTAATATCTGGGGTTCTGAGTAGTAAGGCTATGATGGGAGGCCAGAAATCTATGGGAGGGGAAGAGGATGAGTTCAAGGTGACTTTGAGAAGCATGTGGGGTTACAAGTGGTGATAGCTGAGACAAAGTAGATAGCCAGGTTTAGAGGTTGGAAGATAGTTATGGGCTGGAGATAGAGTTGGGCAGGAAATGTCTCACCTATGAGCCTTAGGTTCCTTATCTGCAAGATGGGGATGTAATCTACTTCCCAGAGTTAGTGTGATGATTAGATTATGTAACATTGATGGCAGCAGTGGCCTGTCTAGAGTGGTCACTGCCATGATGCAGTCTGCAGCGGGGGAGGCACTCCACAGAGCCAGCAGGAGTCGGGAACAGGCAGAAGCCCTGCCATCTTCTGAGTTGACAGGGAGGGAGCTTCATGTTCCATGGGCGCAGCTGCAGCTGCCCAAACCAGGGGTGCAGACCCAGGCATCTCTGCACTCTTGGGGGCCCAGGAAGGCCCCCCTGCCCCTGCAGGCTCAGAAATGCCTGCTTCCACTGCCTGGCCTCTCTCTGCTCCCAGCGCCTGCTTCAATCTCAGAGCAAAGTTGAGGCTGATCCCAGGTGCTGTCACAACCCAGCTGGGTGTGTGCATGCTTGGGGCAGCACTGACACACCAGCCCCCTGACACCTTAGCCCACTTCAGACTTTGGGCACCAACTAACATGGGAGGGAGGCCAAGGAAAGGGCTGAGGGCAGCTCAGCACTGGCCTGCAGGTGCCCCTCTGCCTGAACAACCTGGGTGCCATGAACAGTGGCAGGAGGCAGATAGGTTCTGGGCAAAAAGGGGTGGGTCCCTGGTGAAGCCCCACCTTCAATCCTGGGAAGGCCTAAAGCCTGGAGGCCAGGCTGCCAGTCCGGCAGATTGGAGTAGGAACTTATGGTGCCTTTTCTGGGCCTGCCCATGGCCACCCATGGACCAATCAGCATGCACTTCCTCCCCTGTGAAGCCCGTAAGAACCCTGGACTCAGCCAGACTCAGAGAGATGTCAGGACAACCAGCTGTGGAAAGGAGTTACCCCTCCAGAGTCTCCTCTCTGCTGGGAGCTGAGCAGACATCAGGATGACCAGCTGTGGAGAGGAGCTACCCACTCCAGGGTCTTGTAGCTCCTCTCTGCTGAGAGCTGAACATTAAAGCTGAACATTAGTGGGACACCCTGGCAGCAGAGAGGGGCTACCCACTGTGAGTCTCCTCTAAGCTGCTCTATTGCTCAATAAAGCTCTTCAGCTTGCTCACCCTCCACTTGTCTGCATACCTCATTCTTCCTGGGAATGGGACAAGAACTCAGGACCTCCTGAATGGTGGGGCTGAAAGAGCTGTAAAGCAAACAGGGCTGAAACACACCTCTCGCTCACCACATTGTGGGTAACAGGAAGGGGAGAAGAGCCGAGGCCCTTTGGGGACCCCAGACCTAGGAGCTCCCTGAGCCAGGGCTATGACACCCTCTTTGGGGATCTGTGGTTCCTGACATCTCCAAGTGCCCAGGAACCATTGCATTCCCCAGAGGCAGCAGTGGAAACTGCTTGCAGGATGCCTGGTCCAACTGCAGCCTCGTAGGGAGCCAGCACTCATGCTGGCACCTGGAGCTGCCCACTCCACCACAGTCATTGTTCCTGGCTGTGCACAGTGGCTGGACCCCACGCTTGCTTGCTCACACATGCCCTCGCTGCTCCACTCGCCCTTGGCAGGCATGGGATCCAGGCCATTAGCACGAACTGAGCACAGCCTGCTAGGCCAAGTGGGCGCAGTGGGCCTGAGCAATACTGGCAAAGGCAGCACTGGCCACAGAGGTTTCCAGCTGGTGAAATGACAGCCCAAGGATCCTGTAACAACATGTTGGATGTGCCTGGCATTGCACAGACGCACAGTAGGTGTGTGGGAAGCATTGGTTCTTTATTTCAGAGGGTCTATCATCCTCATTTCCTGCATGGCCAAACCCACCAAGATCTTTGCAGCTACTGCTTCCTTCTCTAGTACTCATGGGACCCACATCTGTGCTTACAAAGTCCCCATTGTAGAGATGGGGAGATGTTTCTGAAAGCAATAGTGGGAAAGGGTGAGTGAAGGCAGCTCCCCCTGCCTGGGTAGTCCTAGAATAGGAAGGGGGTGAGCAGTCAATACATGCAGTGGAGAGGACTCTGACCTGGGAGGAAGGAAGATAAGCTACTTGCCCCAACCCTGCCACCAGCACAATCAATAAACCTTGCTCTGTGCTAAGCCTCAGTTTCTCCACTTCTTCAAGGAAGGGTCTTCCAGCTGAGCCCTTCCCTGTTTCTGTCCCTATCTCCTTCTCTCTTCCAGAAAGCCTCTTGCCTTCTCTTGACTCACAGAAGACATCACTTCCTTGAAGACTTGGCTCACTATAAGCCTCCTGGCAGCTCCTTCCTGGGGCACTGGGCCAAACTCCTGACAAGATTAAGAAGAGGTTTTGGAACTGGGCCAGACTAGGAAAACAGGAAAGATGATGAACAAAACTTCCCTCCTTCTGAGGGTTGTTTATTCCAGTGTTCCTTCAGTTGAGTTTTCTGGGTACACAGCAGCCTCTGGCCCAGCACTTAGTGCACCCTCGGTCATAGGGCTTATCACACAGACTTGCTCCAGTGTCCACTTGTCCAACTGCCCCAAACTCCTGGAAACCAGAAAGAACGCAGATGTGTCTCAACTGAGTGCCTACCATATTTCCATAGGAGGAACTGTCTTCGCATAAAAGCCCCATCTGCAGCTCCTTAAGGTAAGCAGTGTTCTTTCCATTTTGCAGCCATGAAAACTGAGGCTCAGGGAGGCTCCCCAAGGTCACCCAGCATGTTGGTGTTGGATCCAGAAATCGAGAGGGTTGGAAGGGTGGACGTCTTATCAGTTAAAACAATATTCTTTGGAAGCTGATGAACTTTTCCGAGTTTGAATTTTGACTCTGCCACTTACTGCCTGTGGAATCTGGACAAGTTCCTAGTGGGAAGCAGTTTTGGGTCACAGTGGGGATCACAGACTCTGGAATCAAATGTCAGTTCCACCATCTGCTAGTTGTGTGACCTTGGGCAAGTTCCTTTGCCTCTCTGCACTTCAGTTTCCACAGCTGTCAAAAAGGATAATAATAGTGCCTGCCTCATCAACTTGTCGTGTGGATTAAACGTGATAATCCTTGTGGGGCATTTAGCACAGTGTCTGGACCATGGTCCAGTGCCATCCATGTCAGCTATGGTTGAATGCAGGCCACACTAACTCGGGCTACCACCTGTTTCCCTGCTTATTACCTGTCACCCTGGTGGCTCACTCAGCACTTGGCGTGTTGTAGGTGCTCCCGGGCTTACCAACTGAAGGAGTGGTTGGGAATTGACTCAGTGTTTCTGAAAGCAAGCTTCTGACAATGTATGGGAGAAGGATTCTGGAGGAAGATGATTTTCAGGAGTTTCCCAACCAATCAGCAAGTAATTGCTTTTTGCATGCTAGTATGAACTTAGACCAGTTTCAGATTGGTTCTCTGAATGTTACCTATGCAATCAGAAGCATACCTATGCTCACACCTGTAGAAGCAATCTATACTGATTGTGGACTGTTCAAATGCTACATAAAGACCTAAAGCAGAGAGTTAAAGTTCTAAGTAAACTTGCTTCAAAAGAGTTGCCCACTGTTTATCTGAGGCATGTCCTTCCAGAATTTTCCTAAGCCTTGTACCTTTTTTTTTTTTTCTTTTTTGAGACGTTGCCCAGGCTGGAGTGCAGTGGCGCAGTCTCGGCTCACTGCAAGCTCTGCCTCCCAGGTTCACACCATTCTCCTGCCTCAGTCTCCTGAGTAGCTAGGACTACAGGCGCCTACCACCACGCCTGGCTAATTTTTTGTATTTTTAGTAGAGACGGGGTTTCACCGTATTAGCTAGGATGGTCTCGATCTCCTGACCTCGTGATCCACCCACCCCGGCCTCCCAAAGTGCTGGGATTACAGGCATGAGCCACCGTGCCCAGCCTACTTTTTTTTCTTTTTTTGAGACAGGGTCTCACTCTGTCACCCAGGCTGGAGTGCAGTGGCATGTGATCTTGGCTCACCGCAACCTCTGCCTTCTGGGCTCAAGCAACCCTAGCACCTCAGCCTCCTGAGTAGCTGGGACCACAGGTGCATGCCACTACACCTGGCTTTTTTTTTTTTTTTGGTAGAGGCAGAGTTTTACCATGTTGCCCAGGGTGATGTTGAACTGCTGGGCCTAAGTGATCTGCCCGCCTCGACCTCCCAAAGTGCTGGGATTACAGGCGTGAGCCACCACACCCGGCCTCTATGCCTATGCCTCATTTTTGAGTGTCACTGTGTACCCTAGTTGGTGTTAGACACTGCAGGTCCCCGAAGAAGTAGAGATTACTGCCTGTACCTTAGGGACAGGCACAGTTGGGGCGGGACCCAGAATTCACGGAACACTTAATCAGCAATTAAAACGTCCACGGTACCAGTGACTCACTCGCTCAATACGTACTTAACATCTGTGGTTCAGAGACCCGGAAATGACAAATCAAGGTCCTACTTGGCTTCAGAGTGAGCCCTGAGATTGAATCAGCAAGGAAACCCTTTGGTATACTTGCCCCCTGATTATGGGCCTGTCAACCAAGCCTCAGTGGGAGGGCAGGACGGGTGATGTGTCCTCGCTGCCCAGAAAATTGCACTTTCCTGCCTCATTTATCTTATGTAGAGAAGTGAACTGAGCAGCCCGACAGGCTGGGCTTGCCACAGGTGGCTTCTGGAACTTGGGTGACTCACTCCCTTCTCTGAGCCTCAGGTTTCTCATTTGAAGCATGGGGAGGATCCTCCTGCCTTGAAAGGCACATTTTTCATTCATTCATTCATTGTAAAAGATGGTATTTCATGAGTGTGGAGGGATGACTCAATAAACATAGCCATCTAGGGGGAAAAAAGAATTGGGTCATTTGGTAGATTGTATTACTGTTCAGGAATTATTTACTTTCCCCAGCCCCCACCACCATGGGAGGAATATACTTCCTCACCCTGTTGATATTGCACTTGGCCATGTGACTTGCTTTGGCCATGAGAATATGTGTGGAAGTCACAGAGGCCAGGCCCAAGGCACAAAGTGTTTCCATTCACCCCTTTGAGCAACCATCCTTGGTCATGAGAACCACAAGTCCCAGACAGTGGAAGCTCCTTCATCCTGGACTCCAAATGAGAAGATGTACGAGACAGTCACCTACTCACCCCACAGCCTGGAGCCCAGCCCAGCCAGCCCCAGAAAGCCCAGCAGAGCCCCAGCTTGACCCACAGATCCCTGGGCGAGAAGTGAATGTTTACTGTTGTAAGCACCAGGCTTCTGGAAGTTGTCTTTTATGCATCATTATCACAGCAAAATCTGACCAATGTGGATCCCTGGCTCACCCTTATATTGAATTTAGCTTGGGTCTTGAGCGAGGATATTCTTTTTATTATCATTATTATTATTTTTGATACAGAGTCTCACTCTGTCGCCCAAGCTGAAATGCAATGGTGTGATCTCAGCTCAGTGCAACCTCTGCCTCCCTGGTTCAAGCAATTCTCCTGTCTCAGCCTCCCGAGTAGCTGGGATCATAGGCGCCCGCCACCACACCTAGCTAATTTTTGTATTTTTAGTAGAGATGGGGTTTCACCATGTTTGCCAAGCTGGTCTAGAACTCCTGGCCTCAGGTGATCCACCCACCTCAGCCTCCCAAAGTGCTGGGATTATAGGTGTGAGCCACCGTGCCCAGCCGAGCAAGGATTTTCTCATTAGATGATATTTGACCTGAGATCTGCATGTTTAGGGGGAGCTAGTCACGTGGCCATCTAGGGGAGAAATGTGCCAGGCAACAGGAATAGCAACGCTGTGGTCCTGAGACTGGAGGAAACTTGGCCTGTTCAGGAAAAGAAAGAAGGCCAGTGTGAAAGAAATAAGGGTTGTTTGGTAACTGAGAGGGAGAGAGTCTGAGCTCTAGACTCATATGTTCAATACGGTACTTCAGGCTGGGCATGGTGGCTCACACCTGTAATTATTTTATTTTTAATTGACACATAATGATTGTATTTATGGGGTACAATGTGATGTTTCAATACATACACACACTATGATGATCAAATCAAGGTAATTAGAAAATCCATCACCTCAAACATTTATCACTTCCTTATGGTGAGAACATTTCAAATCCTCTTTTCTGCTATTTTGAGATGTACGTCATTCTTAACTATAGTCACCCTATTGTGCAATAGAACACCAGAACTTATTTCTTCTACCTAACTGTAACGTGGTACCTATTGGCCAACCTCTCCTCCTCCTCCCTCTGCCAACCCCTCCTTAGCCTCTAGTAACCACTATTTTACCCTCTACTTCTATGAGACTTAAAACAAAAAAAATTTTTTTTTATTTTGAGACAGGGTCTTTTATCACCCCGGCTGGATTACAGCTCACTGCAGCCTTGAACTCCTGGGTTCAAATGATCCTCCTGCCTCAGCCTCCTGAGTAGCTGAGAACCGCAGGAATGTACCATCCCACCCAGAATTTTTTTTTTTTTTTTGAGTCAGAGTCTTGCTCTGTTGCCCAGGCTGGAGTGCAATGGCACAATCTCAGCTTACTGCAACCTCCGCCTCCCGGGTTCAAGCAACTCTCCTGCCTTAGCCTCCCAAGTAGCTGGGATTACAGGTGCCTGCCACCACGCCCGGCTAATTTTTTTTTTGTATTTATAGTAGAGATGGGGTTTCACCATATTGGTCAGGCTGGTCCCAAACTCCTGACCTCGTGATCCCCCCACCTCAGCCTCCCAAAGTGCTGGAATTACAGGTGTGAGTCACCGTGCCTGGCCCACCCAGAAAAAATTTTAACTTTTTTTGTAGAGATGGAGTCTTGGTATGTTGCTTAGGCTGGTCTTGAACTCCTGGACTCAAGCAATCCTCCTTTCTTGGCCTCCCAAAGTGTTGGGATTACAGGCTTGAGCCACTGTGCCAAGTGGAGATCAATTTTTTTAGGTTCCACAGATAAGTAAGAACATACAGTTTGTTTTTCTGTGTCTGGCTTATTTCATGTAACATAAAGTCACCAGATTCATCCAGGTAGTCGCAAATGAACAGGATTTAGTTCTTTTTTATGGCTGAATAGTATTCCATTGTTTACATGCACTGCGTTGTCTTCATCCATTCATTCGTTGATGGACACTTAGATTGATTCCATACACTGGCTATTGTGAATAATGCTGCAATAAATATGGAAGCACAGATACCTCTTTGACATGCTGATTTCCTTTCCTTTCCTTTATTTTATTTTATTTTATTTTATTTTGTTTTATTTTAGAGACAGAGTCTCACTCTGTTGTCCAGGCTGGAGTGCAGCGGTGACATCTCGGCTCACTGCAACCTCCGCCTCCCAGGTTCAAGTGATTCTCCTGCCTCGGCCTTCCAAGCAGCTGGGACTACAGGCACATGCTACCACATCCAGCTAATTTTTTGTATTTTTAGTAGAGACAAGGTTTTACCATGTTGGCCAGGCTGGTCTCAAACTCCTGGCTTCAAGATCCACCTGTCACAGCCTCCCAAAGTGCTGGGATTACAGGCATGAGCCACTGGGCCCAGCCAATTTCTTTTAGATGTATACGTAATAGTTGGATTTCTGGATCATATGGTAGTTCCATTTGTAATTTTGGGGGGAACTTCCATACTGTTTTCTATGATGGCTGTACTAATTTACAGTCCCACGAAAAGTGTGTAAGGGTTCCCTTTTGTCTGCATCCTCGCCAACACTCGTCTTTTGTCTTTTTCATAATAGTGGTTCTAACTGGAGTGAGATGATATGTTTATGCTTTTGATTTGCATTTCCCTGATGACTAGTGATATTGAGCATCCTTTCAAATATCTGCTAGCCGTTTGTAAGCCTTATTTTGAGAAATGTCTATTCGGGTCTTTTTTCCATTTTAAAGTTGGATTATTTGGTTTGTTTTTTGTTTTTGTTTTTGATTTGTTTTTTGCTATTGAGTTGTCTGTTACTTATATATTCTGGATATTAACCAGATGTATAGTTTGCAAATATTTTCTCCCATTCTGTGTGTTATGTCTTCATGCGTTGATTGTTTTTTTGTGCAGAAGCTTTTCAGTTTGATGTAATTCCATTTGTCTATGTTTGCTTTTGATGCCTGTGTTTTATTTTTATTTTTGAGACAGTGTTGCTCTGTCATCCAGGCTAGAGTGCAATGGCGCACTCTCAGCTCACTGCAACTGCCACCTTCTGGGTTCAAGCAATTTTCCTGCCTCAGTCTCCCAAGAGTAGTTGGGACTACAGGCATGTGTCACCGTGGCCAGCTAAGTTTTGTGTTTTTAGCAAAGACGGGGTTTTGCCATGCTGGCCAGGCGGGTCTCAAACTCCTGATCTCACGTGATCCGCCCACCTCGGCCTCCCAAAGTTCTGGGATTACAGGCATGAGCCACTGCACCCAGCGTATGCTTGTGCTTTTGAGGTCTTATCTAAAAAACCCTTGTCCAAACCAATGTCAAAAAAATGTGTCCCCATGCTTTCTTCTAGTACGGTTTCATAGTTTTGGGTCTTAGATCTAAGTGTTTAATTCATTTTGAGTTGATTTTTGTACATGGTGAAAGGTAGGGGTCTAGTTTCATATTTTTGCATACAGATACCCAATTTTCCTGGCACCATATATTGATGAGACTGTCTTTTCCCCCAATGTGTGTTTTTTGCACCTTTGTTGAAAAATGAGTTGGCTGTAGTTGCAGGGATTAATTTCTGATCTCTCTATTATGCTCCATTGGTCTATACATCTGTTTCTGGGTAGTTTGAAGTACTAGCCAATGTATTTCTTTTTTCGTATAATGTCTTTTATCTTATCACATTTCTCTGGTTCCTTTGGCCTTGGAGGTTGTTTTTATAGCAGAAGTGCAGAAAGAAAAGAATGAAAATAAATGAATATTAGCTTTTTCCTTTTTCAGTATGGGAAGTTTTAAGCATTTACAAAAGTAAAGAGAATAATGAACCCTTAGCTACTCATCACTCGGCTTAAAGTGATCAACTTATGGATAAACTTCTTTAATTATATGCCCATCTACCCTTTCCTTTATGGGATAATTTCTGTGCAGATCTCAAACATCATATCATTTCATCTGCAAACAATTCTCCATGTCTCTCTAAAAAAGGAACTTTAAACATGTAGCCACAATTATTATTATTACACCTAAAAAACCAACAACAAATTCTTAATATCATCCATTATCCAGTCCATGTTTAAATATACTGAATTGGCTGGGCACGGTGGCTCAAGACTGTAATCCCAGCACTTTGGGAAGTTGAGGTGGGTGGATCACTCAAGGTCAGAAGTTGGAGACCAGCCTGGCCAATATGGTGAAACCCTGTCTCTACTATAAATACAGAAATTAGCTGGGCATGGCGGCATGCGCCCGTGATCCCAGCTACACAGGAGGCAGAGGTTACAGTGAGCCGAGATGGCACCACTGCACTCCAGTCTGGGCAACAGAGGGAGACTCTGTCTCAAAACAAAACAAAACACCAAACAACAAATTCTTAATAGCATCCAACATCCAGTCCATGTTTAACTATACTCAATTGGCCAGACACAGTGGCTCATGCGTATAATCCCAGCACTTTGGGAGGCTGAGGTGGGCAGATCACTTGAGGTCAGGAGTTTGAGACCAGCCTGGCCAATATGGCAAAACCACATCACCACTAAAAATACAAAAATTAGCCAGGCATGGTGGTGCACGCCTGTAATCCCAGCTAATCACTTGAACCCAGGAGCAGAGGTTGCAGTGAGCTGAGATGGTGCCACTGCACTCCAGCCTGGACAACAGAACTAGACTGTATCTCAAAAAAAAAAATATATATATATATATGTGTGTGTGTGTGTGTGTGTTTGTGTGTGTGTATGTGTGTGTGTGTGTGTGTGTATATACCCAATGTGTTGCATAATTTAAAAAACATATTGTATTCATTTGAATCAAGATCCAAACAAGGTCCACACAATCCACTGATTGGTAATAATTAAGTCTCTTTTACCCTTTAGGCTCTCCCTTTCTCTCTTTTTTAAGTGTGGAAGGTGGAATAAGCAGGATTGGAGAGATTTTCCCTTGCTCTGTCTTCAGTTTGTTTATTGAAGAAATAAGGGGCTAGGCGGGGTGGCTCATGTTTGTAACCCCAGCATTTTAGGCGGCTGAGGCTGGTGGATCACTTGAGGTCAGGAATTCAAGACCAGACTGGCCAACACGGTGAAAACCCATTACTTCCAAAAACAAAAAAACAAAAACACCACCACCACCACCACCAATAACCTCTCCCCAAAACAACAAACAACAACAACAACAACAACAAAATTAGCCAGGTGTGGTGGCACATGCCTGTAGTCCTTGAGAGGCTGAGGCAGGAGAATCACTTGAACCTGGGAGGTGGAGGTTGTAATATATATATATAGTATTTGTCTTGTAGAGTCTTCTACCTTCTGGTTTGTGGATTGCATCCCGGTGGTGTCATCTAACACATGAGCCCCCAGTCCCTTGTACTGGTCCTCGGCCTGATTCCTAACAGGCCGCACAGTGGGAGGAGAGTGGTGGGCCACTGAATGAAGCTTCATCCGTATTTACAGCTGCTCCCCATCGCTCTGCCTCCTGTCAGATCAGCAGCAGCATTCGATTCTCGCAGGAGTGCAAACTCTTGTGAACTGCGCATGTGAGTGATCCAGGTTGCGAGCTTCTTCTTTTTTTTTTTTTTTTTTTTT
>NW_016819573.1:4416574-4417980 GCF_001698545.2 Rhinopithecus bieti | reverse complement strand
TCCCTCCCTCCCTCCCTCCCTCCCTCCCTTTTCTTTCTTGCTTTCTTAGGTGCTTTATTGAAATATAAATTATATAACATAAACTGTGCATTCTTAAAGTATACAATTTGACAATAAGTATCATAAAAAGATTGCTACTGCTGTTACTGTCTTGACTCAAGGATGGCTCCATACCTACTTATTTAAAAAATTGGCTGGGCGCAGTGGCTCACGCCTGTAATGCCAGCGCTTTGGGGGGCTGAGGCGGGTGGATCACCTGAGGTCAGGAGTTCGAGACCAGCCTGACCAACATGGTGAAACTCCGTCTGTACTAAATATAAAAATTTAGTTGGGCATGGTGGCGCATGCCTGTAATCCCAGCTACTTAGGAGGCTGAGGCAGGTGAATCGCTTGAACCCGGGAGGCAGAGGTTGCAGTGAGCCGAGACTGTACCATTGCACTCCAGGCTGGGCAACAAGAGTGAAACTCCATCCAAAAAAAAAAAAAAAAAAAAATCAGAAAACAAGGAAAATATAGCAAATAAGTTGCCTGTAATTGACACTTGATAGTTGTACATATTTATGGGATACAGTATATGATATTTCAATACATGTGTACAATGTGTAATGATCAAATCAGGATAATTAGCCAATGTATCATTTCTTTTTTTTTTTTTTTAGTATCATTATAAACTTATGGATTTGGAATCTGTTTTATTTTAAACCCTACTGATTCTTCAATTGCCTCATCTTTGGTCAACAAGAGCCTCTTCACGTTGGCTTCTGAGTCTTTTTGACATGACACTATAGCTTTATTGCTTTCTGGAATGAAAAAATCTTCCTGGTTCATCTTGTACATTTTTTGCTCCAGACCTTAAATCAGCTGTTTCTCCTAGGAGCCCTGGTTCTTTTGTGGGAAATGGTTTTGATATTGCAACCTTTTCTCTAGGGGTGCTCGTAGTTACTGCATTGGTAATTGTTTCTAGGCCTTTTTAGTGGGTAGAGCTAGAGAAAAATGTTTTAAGAGATCTTGAGTTCATACTGATATTTTAAATTTCAATTTAGGGTATAGCATTTTTACTACTTTTATTTTATATTTATATTTTTTCTTACACTGAAAATGTTGATTTTAGTGGCAATAACATTAGGTTTACTTGCTTTATCTTATAATGTATAAAATAACAACTTCTATTAATAATATGATTATGGAAAACATTCTAAGACTAAAAACTGGTCAGGCGCGGTGGCTCACACCTGTAATCCCAGCACTTTGGGAGGCCGAGGGGGGCCAGATCACCTGAGGTCGGGAGTTCGAGACCAGCCTGACAAACATGGAAAAACCCCGTCTCTACTAAAAACACAAAAAGAATTAGCCAGGCACAGTGGCACGTGCCTGTAATCCTAGCTACTCGGGAGGCTGAGGCAGGA
>NW_016819573.1:4409374-4414116 GCF_001698545.2 Rhinopithecus bieti | reverse complement strand
TTTTTTGAGATGGAGTCTCCCACTCTCACCTAGGCTGGAGTGCAGTGGTGCCATCTCGGCTCACTGCAAGCTCCGCCTCCTGAGTTCATGCCATTCTCCTGCCTCAGCCTCCTGAGTAGCTGGGACTACGGCGCCTGCCACCACGCCTGGCTAATTTTGTATTTTAGTAGAGATGGGGTTTCACTATGTTAGCCAGGATGGTCTCGATCTCCTGACCTTGTGATCCGCCCACCTCGGCCTCCCAAAGTACTGGGATTGTAGGCGTGAGCCACCGCACCCAGCCTTTATATATTCATTTTACATGAGCTTATGGCCTATGAAATTCAACTCATTACAACATAATTATTGACTGATAGCCTGAGGCACAAGAGGAGGGTGTGAAAGAATGGAAGGAGTGGGAGGGAATAAAAGAAATATTGGAAGGCAGCTCTTTGTTCACCTTAGGGCTAGAGCTCTGATGTCCAATATGGTAGCCACTAACTACATGAGTCCAATGGCTACCAAATTGGAAAACCTAGCTATAGAAATTTTCATCATTGCACTGTTCTATTGCACAGTGCTGGGAATATTGATTGGACGTGCATGGTAGGTGGCAGAGTGTAAACCCTGGTGCTGGAGGTCCATCCTGATATCTTTATTTTTGGTTCTCAATAAATGGGCTCAAAATGGTCCTCTGAAGGTCCTGGACAGCTGCTTGCATCCACACGGCCATCCGAGTCTGTGTGTCAGACTTCTGCTCCTTCCTCCTTCCTCTAGGAAGTAACTGCCTGCAGCTCTAGCTCTTCATCCCCTTTCTTACAACCTGTTCCTCTAAAGTCATGCCCAGACTCATGTCCTGGGTCTCCTTCCCAGGCTCTCAGGAGACTTCAGTCAAGCTGCTCTATTTGTCCTCTGTCATCTGCCTAGACTGAGTTAAGGTGGCTGGCAGGCTCACTGGAGTTGGAGGCAGACAGGGCACCCCCAGCTAGTTCCTCCTTAGTCTCTGCTGGCTCACTTCCTGTTTTTAATAGCTAGGTCCCTGGGCCTATCAAGGGGTGATGTAAGGCCTGTCTCTTCCCCAGCACACCATGCTTACTTTGAAAAGGGGGAAGTGGAACTGCTCAGTGTTCATGAGCTGAACTAATAGTGCCTTCTGTCCTGCAGTCCTCCCAGCCCTGAAACCTCCAGCTCTCAGTCCTACTCAGGTTCCCACACCCACCCCACAAAAAGCCTTGTCTGAGGCTTCCTCCAGAATTGCAAGGTCTGGAGAGCTGGGTGCCACAGACCCAGAGGAAGTTTCCCTGCTCTGTTCTGCTTGGTTCTGCAGAGATGATGTGACCACCTCACTGCTATCCAATTTCCATTCAATGAGTGTTTGTTGGTCATCTGGGCCTGACCCTGAGGTCACCAGGGTCTGCAAGGCAGATGAAACCCCTGCTCCTTAGACATCTGTCCTAGTGGGGGAGACAGACAACAAAGAAGAAAAATGGGATCCTGGTGGAGGAGTTGGTTGGGGGCAGAATCTAATAGTGGAGGTTCTTTTGGGTTGGAGAGAGCTGGGTGTACTAGGCAGGGACAAGATGGAAAGGAGAGAGGAGGTGTATGCCTGACTGTGAGCACCATGAAGCCAGGGACTGTGCCCTATTTGCCTTCCATCGATTCCTCAGTGATTCCTTCCATTGATTCCATTGATTCCTCCTCAGAGCAGGAGCTCATGAAGCACTGAATGAATGACCAACCAGTGCTGCTGAAACAGGCACAAAGCTGGGGGCTTCTGAGCTGGACTTGCCTCTGTGGTCCCACGGCTGCCCTTGTTGCATGGGGCCTGGACCCCAGCCCCAGCCCCAGCCCAGCCAGCTTTGCTGCCACTTGGATTCATTCTCTGCAGTTTCCAGGTCTTTCCCTGAGCTATGGCCTCCAACCTATCCCAGCTCAGGGCCGGTATGGGTCTAGGCAGCTCTATCGAGCTCTTTCCTCACTTGGCAATTTGTGAAGTGGAGACATCAAGTGGTCAGATCCTGGAATGGCAGCAGTCGAGCTGTGCACGCAGAGCAGAGGCTCCCGAGCCTTCCTGCCAGGCTGAGCCCTGATGCAGGCACGATTAGTGCTGGATCCACACAGAACCTTATCCTGGCTGAGCCCAGATTCCAGCCATAGGAGAAACTCTAATCCTGATCACAGACTGAGACCTCCATCTCCTAATTAGGGGTCTAAGAGGGGTACTCCTAAACAATTCCCCTAATTTTACATTTGTACTGTAATGACCTGATACAACTTTTTTTTTTTTTTTTTTGAGACGGAGTCTCGCTCTGTTGCCCAGGCTGGAGTGCAGTGGTCGGATCTCAGCTCACTGCAAGCTCCGCCTCCCGGGTTTACGCCATTCTCCTGCCTCAGCCTCCTGAGTAGCTGGGACTACAGGCGCCCGCCACCTCGTCCGGCTAGTTTTTTTGTATTTTTTTAGTAGAGACGGGGTTTCACCGTGTTAGCCAGGATGGTCTCAATCTCCTGACCTCGTGATCCGCCCGTCTCGGCCTCCCAAAGTGCTGGGATTACAGGCTTGAGCCACCGCGCCCGGCCAGTGATACAACTTTAAAACTTTTTTTTTTTTTTTTTTTGGAAGGTCACATATATTCAGAATTTTCCAAACTAAACATACCCATGCAACGAATGCTCATGGCTGGCAACCCAGACGCCTTCATCTTCATACTTCCTTCTACTCGCTACCTCCCCAAGGGTAACAACTTCTACATATTTGAAATCATACTGTGTATTCTCTTCTTTTTTTTTGAGGCAGGGTCTCACTCTGTCACCCAGGCTGGAGTGCAGTGGTGCGATCTTGGCTCACTGCAACCTCTGCCTCCCAGGTTCAAGTGATTCTCGTGCCTAAGTAGCTGGGACTACATGTGCACGCCACCACACCCAGCTAATTTTTTGTATTTTTAGTGGAGACGGGGTTTCCATCGTGTTGGCCAGGCTGTGTATATTCTTTTTGGTGTCTGGCTTCTTCTACTCAACATCATGTTGGTGAAATTCATCCACACTGATGTGTGTCCTTGTTGATTGGTTATACTTGGTGTGCAAAGTCAGTCCCCCGTATCCGTGGATTCTGTATCCATGGATTCAACCAACCACAGATTAAAAACATTTTAAAAAAAGTTATGTTTGTTCTGAACATGTACAGACTTTTTTCTTGTCACTCTTTTTTTTTTTTTTGGCAACGGAGTCTCACTCTTTCACCCAGGCTAGAGGGCAGTAGTGCGACCTTGGGTCACTGCAACATCCATCCCCCTCCCAGGTTCAAGTGATTCTCCTGCCTCAGCCTCCCAAGTAGCTGGGATTATAGGCATCCACCACCATGCCTGGCTAATTTTTGTATTTTTAGTATAGACAGGGTTTCACCATGTTGGCCAGGCTGGTCTTGAACTCCTGACCTCAGGTGACCTGCCCGCCTTGGCCTCCCAAAGTTGCTGGGATTACAGGCGTGATCCACCGCCCCCAGCCCTTGTCATTCTTTTCTCTCTCTTTTTTTTTTTGTTTCTTTTCTCTTTTTTCTGAGTCTCGCTCTGTCACCCAAACTGGAGTGCAGTGGCGCATCCAGCTCATTGCAAGCTCCGCCTCCTGAGTTCACACCGTTCTCCTGCCTCAGCCTTCCGAGTAGCTGGGACTATAGGAACCCACCACCACACCCAGCTAATTTTTTCTATTTTTAGTAGAGACAGGGTTTCACCGTGTTACCCAGGATGGTCTCCATCTCCTGACCTCATGATCTGCCTGCCTCAGCCTCCCAAAGTGCTGGGATTATAGGCGTGAGCCACCGCGCCTGGCCCATTATTTTCTTAAAATACAGTATAACAACTATTTCTATAGCATTTACATCGTATTAGGTATTACAAGCAATCTAGAGATGATTTAAAGTTTATGGGAGGATATGCATAGGTTATATTCAAATACAACACCATTTTATGTAAAAAACTTGAGCATTCCTGAATTTTTGTATCTGTGGGAGTCCTGGAATCAATCCCCCATGGATACTGAGGGATAGCTGTATTTCATTGTGTGAATTTATACTGCAACTTAGTTATCTATTCTACTGTCAATGAGCATTTGGGTACTTCCATTTGGAGGTTATTGTAAGTAGTGCTGCCATGGATTTTGTAGTATATGTCATTTGGTGAACAGAGCTAAGCATCTCTGTACCTAAACGTGGAATTGCTGGGTTGTGGGGTTTGTATTGATTTAGCTTCAGTAGATGTTAACAGATAGTTTTCTGAAGTAGTTATACCGATTTACATGCCCCACTCAGGGTATGCCAATTCCAGTTGTTCTACACCCTTACACTGTCCATTCTAGACTTTTTGTCTTTTCTACTGTAGACTTTCTGGGTGATGTGTACTGATGATATCACTCTTGGATGGACCTGCAATGCAGATGAGCTTATGTGCAGATGTATCAATTTTATTATTACTAAATGGAAGGGATTTTAATGGAACTGGCCCTGCTATCTTATAATTGACATTGAAAAGGGATCCCGCCGGGCGCGGTGGCTCAAGCCTGTAATCCCAGCACTTTGGGAGGCCGAGATGGGCAGATCACGAGGTCAGGAGATCGAGACCATCCTGGCCAACATGGTGAAACCCCGTCTCTACTAAAAAATACAAAAAAAAACTAGCTGGGTGACGTGGCGGGCGCCTGTAGTCCCAGCTACTCGGGAGGCTGAGGCAGGAGAATGGCGTAAACCCGGGAGGCAGAGCTTGCAGTGAGCT
>NW_016819573.1:4404276-4408598 GCF_001698545.2 Rhinopithecus bieti | reverse complement strand
AAAAAAAAAAAAAAAAAAAAAAAAAACCCAAATAAAAGATTTTAGTCATTTTGGCAAAATTTTTTAAATCTCTGAAATTCATAAACTCATAAAGGACTGCTTCCATCACCTAACTGCTTATTCTTAGTAACTTTTTTTTTGGAGACAGGGTCTCACTCTGTCGCCCAGGCTGGAGCGCAATGGCAGTCTCAGCTCACTGCAGCTTCCACCTCACGGGCTCAAGTGATTCTCCATCCTCAGCCTCCCGAGTAGCTGGGATTACAGGTGTATACCACCACACCTGGCCAATTTTTGTATTTTTAGTAGAGATGGGGTTTCACCATGTTGGCCAGGCTGGTCTTGAACTCCTGGCCTCAAGTGATCCACCTACCTTAGCCTCCTAAAGTGCTGAGATTACAGGCATGAGCCACTGAGCCACCATACCCAGCCAAAAACTCTTATCTGATCAGACATTTTGTTGCACTTAAGCTTGGAAGATTCAATAGGGAGTAACTTTTTGCTAAATTGGGATTTAGCATTATTTGTTTTATGTATGTGCGTGCGTGTATATATACATGAGTAATATATAAGAGTATACTAGTGTACTACTCTTATAGCATATGTCCATTGATGAACATAGGTAGGCATTTCTGTACTTAGAAGTGTGTATATACACACACATACATTTATATTATATTATATTCACACACGCACACACACACACACACACACACACGGTATTAATTGAAGAGAGTTATAAGACACAGCTTTAGGAAACTAGTTGCCAAATTTTGTCTTGATCTTACTGAGCACAGTGTTTGTTTATTTGGCCCAAAGAAGCAGTGGCCCAGGGACCATTTTGGGGAGCTGACTTCTATCTATAAAATGGTTCCAAGCAAAGAAACACTGGCGTTCCCAGGGTTCCAGATCCATCTTCTACATCGCCCCAATTCCCACTTTACCTGACTTGCTGGCACCGTGTCTGGGCTCTGAGGCATGGAGACCACGCAGAATGGATGAGGCAGAAATGACCAGGAGACTCTCCAGCTGCCAGTGTGCAGAAGCCATCACAACTGGTAACCAATCAACTATCATACTTGGAAAACAATTCTTTCTTTTTTTTTTGAGACAGAGTTTCACCCTTGTTGCCCAGGCTGGAGTGCGGTGGTGTGATCTCGGCTCACTGCAAACTCCACCTTCCAGTTTTGAGCAATTCTCCTGTCTCAGCCTCCCAAGTAGCTGGGATTACAGGTGCCTGCCACCATGCCTGCTAATTTTTGTATTTTTAGTAGAGACGAGGTTTCACCATGTTGGCCAGGCTGGTCTCGAACTCCTGACCTTGTAATCCACCTGCCTTGGCCTCCTAAAGTGCTGGGATTACAGGCGTGAGCCACCATGACTGGCCAAAACAATTATTCTAGCTAAAAGTCATACATTTCCTCTTATTTAAATGACAGGCTGATTTTTGTCTCTGCTTACAGGAAACACATACCTAGGAAGTGGTCAACTTTCATAGTCTAAAGGAGGAAGTGGTCAAATACCAAGATCAAAATCTGGTTTATTAATCACTGGGCAGGAGTGTGTAGAGGAAGCCAGGCTGGGAAATGGAGACCCTGTTAGGGACCACATCAAATCCAGGTTACAATCAAGCATTGGTACCTAAAAGCTGTTTCTCTTCACCTGGAGACTTTTCACTTCTTTACTCTGGACAGGCTTGGCTGGTCCCAGCATTTGACAACATTTAACTGCATTTAACTCTCAAAGGCAATCTTTTCACCCTCATTTCTATTTCATTTCAAGGACTAACAATTTCAAGAGTGAAAAAAACAGGGGGATGAAGAAATAGGGACAAAGGGGAAATGAGAGAAGAAAAGTTAAGAGCAGTTAAGGGAGAGGTTAGCGCAAGCAATGCAGTTTATAGACTCCTAGGTACTTGGAAACCATGGGCCACAAATCTGACTCTGAGCTTTCTAGCAGCCACTGTGAAAAGGGAAATGTGATCCATCACATGATTCATAAAGCTTGTCAGGTAAAAAGCAAAACAGTTTCCCCCCAGAGAAAATGCCTATTCCTATCATTAAGATTTGGAAGAAATTTCTTCTGGGGCACACAGAGAGACACGGTGCCGGAAAGTCAGGTTAAGTGGGAATTGGGGCGGTGTGGAACGTGGATCTGGAACCCAGGAATTCCAGTGTTTCTTTGCTTGGAACCATTTTATACTTTCTGCAGATCTAGAAGACAGCTCCTCGAAATGGTCCCTGGGCCACTGCTTCTTTGGGCCATCTCAGGAGGTAAAGAAATGGCCTTTTGAATCACAAGTGAGCAAGGAGGTAAGAAGTACTTCGTGACCTGGGTTACTCCCAGCAGGTGAAGCTTGATATTGGCTGCTGTCCTTTACCCTAGACCCCGGACGGGTAACACGGGTGAATGTTGGGACTACAGAGAGGTGAGCGTAATATCTTGCTCACTCTGGAAAGACCCAAAGAGATAATTCACCCCTTTTCTTTATCTTCTGATGGGACTTTTGGCCAAAATTCTTTTTGGACTGAGAAATGATTTTTTTGGTTCCAGAGTCCGTCTCTTAGGAGAGCATGGGGTGGGGATATTCACAGCATCTTAAGAGTTTATCACATTAGGCTCCTGGGGCAGGCAGAAGCGTGGCCCCCAAAGATATTTTGCATCCAAACTGCCAGAACCTGCAAATACTTTACTTTAGCATGGTCCAAGGGACTTTGCAGATGTGATTAAGCTAAGGATCTTGAGACGGGGAGATGATCCTGGATTATCTGGCTGGGCCCAGTGTAATCGCAAGATCCTTGTAAGAGGAAGGCAGGATGAAAGTCAGAGAAAGAGTCGTGCTGATAGTGTCAGAGGTCAAGGCTTGGCGTGGTGGCTCATGCCAGTAATCCCAGCACTTTGGAGGCTGAGGCGGGTGGGTTGCTTGAGCCCAGGAGTTTGAGACCAGCCTGGGCAACACAGAGAGATCCTGTCTCTACAAAAAATACAAAAAGTTAGCTGGATGTGGTGGCGCATGCCTCAAGTCCAGCTACTTGGGAGGCTGAGGTGGGAGGATCACATGGGCCCAAGAAGCCAAGACTTCAATGAGCAGTGATTGCGCCACTGCACTCCAGCCTGGGGACAGAGTGAGATCCTGTCTCAACAACAACAACAACAACAACAACAACAACAACAACAACAAGTAGAATGAAAGGTCAGAGTGATTCAATGGCTGGCTTGAAGATGGATAAGGGCCACAAGCCATGGAATGTGGGTGGCCTTTAGAAGCTGGAAGAGGCAAGGAACACATTTTATCCTAGAGCCACCGGGAAGAATGTGGCTCTGCAGAAACCTTGATTTTTAGCCCTGTTCTGACTTGCAGGACTGTAAAATACTGTGTATTGTTTAAGTGGTTAAGTTGTTACAACAGCAATGGGAACTGAACACAACCCCCAACACACACACACACGCACACACTCTCAGCATTTGAAATATGCCTTGCGGACTTTTCCTCATCTAGCTAAATATATCCAGCTGTATAGAGAAAAGTGGTGTCTGGGGGGCTGGGGTTTGGTCATTTAGAGCCCAGAGCTGCCAGAGCCTGTCCAGGCACGTTCCGAGGAGAGAGGGTTGGAGCCAATAGATTTCCAGTATCTCTAGAGCTGCTGGTCAGGGTGGCCCCCGTGGAATGTATTTGGCTCCCCCAATCTGATACCAAAACATCCATTTTTTCTGGCTCTGAATCCAGGGCTGCTCATGGGGAGAGAATGCACTGCTTTGGTCAGTGGTAAAATGCTGGTCTCTGCTGCACATTCACCTTGGCCTGTGCACTGACAGTAATAGCAGCATGTGTTGAGAACTTACTCCGTGCCAGCACTTTGCATGGGGGATCTCATGGAATTCTTACCAGGACTTCGTGCAGCTGGCTCTGCTTGACCGTAGGCTGTCAGTGTGACCTTCAGAGTGACCAGCAAAGCCTGGGATTTGGTTGCCCAATTGCAGCTCTGTGCTGAGAAGGCCTCAGGGTGCCAGCATGAATACCCTTGGGGAGTAACACATCCATTTCTGTCTTAGTTCAGGCTGCTATAACAGAATACCATAGACTGGGTGGCTGAAATAACAGAATTTTATTTATCATGGTTTTGGAGGCTGAGATGTCCAAGTTCAAGGTGCTGGAAGATTCAGTATCTGGTGGGGACACTCTTCTTGCTTTGCAGAGGGCTGTGTTCTTGTTGTATCCTCACATGGTAGAGGGGGGAGAGCTAGCTACTGACTGATTGAAAGAGAGAGAGAGAAGCGTCTCTTATGTTTCTTCTCTTCTCTTCTTTTTTTTTTTTTTTTTTTTT
>NW_016819573.1:4389265-4403277 GCF_001698545.2 Rhinopithecus bieti | reverse complement strand
GGCTAATTTTTTTGTATTTTAGTAGAGACAGGGTTTCACTGTGTTAGCCAGGATGGTCTCGATCTCCTGACCTCGTGATCTGCCCACCTCAGCTTCCCAAAGTGCTGGGATTACAGGCGTGAGCCATCGTGCCTGGCCTGTTCTCTTTTCATGATTTTTTCTTTTTTTTTTTTCTTTTTTTTCCCTCTCTTTTCTTGTTTTCTTTTTGTGTTTCTTCTTAAAAGGGAACTAATCCCATTCATGAAAGCCCCACCTTCATGACCTAATCACCTCTCAGAGGTCTCATCTCTTAATACCATCCCATTAGGGATTAGGCTTCAACATATTAATTTTGGGGAGGACACAAACATTCAGTTCATAGTAACTTTGATCTTTCTCTTTCTTGATTTCTGTAGTTGGAATTCCTGAAAGCTGCCTTGACTCCTCCTAGAACAATGTGGGACATAAATAAACAAGTAGATGGTAATTAAAACATCTGACTGTTGGGTGGACACAAATTGGTCCTCTAATCCTAACCTCATACTAAATTTTAGTGTGATTCTCCCCTTGATCTCTGACCCTGGTCCTATACTGACTGCTAATCCCACATGGAGTGGGACAACCTATTCTCAGTTGACATGAGTAGCTTGTTGACGGATTGGTTGTGCCAGATGCTAGTCTAAGTGTTTTACATTTATTTATGGATTTAATCTTCCCAATGGCCCTAGGGATAGGCATTATTATAACTTCTGTTTTAGAATGAATATGATTATATAGTCTTTTATTTTATTTATTTTGAGACAGGGCCACACCTTGTCACCCAGGCTGGAGGGCAGTGTCGTGATCTCGGCTCACTGCAGTCTCAACCTCTCAGGCTCAAGTGATTCCCCCACCTCAGTCTTCTGAGTAGCTGGGACTACAGGCACATGCCACCATGCCTAGCTAATTTTTTTTTTTTAATGTTTGGTAGAGATGGGGTTTCACCATGTTGCCTAAGCTAGTCTTAAACTCTTGGACGATGCTTCCGCCTCAGCCTCCCAACCAAAGTGCTGGATTACAGGTGTGAGCCACCATGCCCAACTGTATTTTTTTTTTTTTTTTTTTTGAGATGGAGTCTTGCTCTGTCGCCCAGGCTGGAGTGCAGTGGTGCGATCTTGGCTCACTGCAAGCTCCGCCTCCCGAGTTCACGCCATTCTCCTGCCTCATCCTCCCGAGTAGCTGGGACCACAGTCACCCGCCACCATGCCCGGATAATTTTTTGTATTTTTAGGAGAGATGGGGTTTCACCGAGGATGGTCTCATTCTCCTGACCTCGTGATCCGCCCGTCTCGGCCTCGCAAAGTGCTGGGATTACAGGCGTGAGCCACAGTGCCTGGCCACCCAGCTGTTTTTAAAGTATTAATTGAGCTTCAGACTCTGTTTGAAATAGATACAAATAATATATTAAATTAATTAATTAATTCACTCATTCATTCACCAAACATGTATCGCGTTCCTGCTTTCTACAAGGCCAAGGGTCAAGTCCTGGGGATACCAGAAGATAAGGCAGATGCAGGAGGGGGCTCCAACCTGCAAAGCTGATGGCCCAGTTTCATCTCCTCCCCATCTGCTTCAGCTCAGTGGCAGCTCCCTTCCCAGGTGGGATATCGAGGGGTACCATGTTGACTTCTTAGTTTCAGGCAAAGGCCTTTTCCCAGACCCTCCTTCCACTCTAGAGAACAGAAGAGTCAGGGAGGTGCTAAGAAACAGAAGTGAAACTTCATTAGATGATCTGGTGAATTTGAATGCATTGTCATCTTCAGAGCTGGGGGTGAAAGAGCATGAGCTTGGTTACCACTTCTGAGAACAGCACATGGGCTTTGCACAGGGGACAGGTGCTGGGGCTATGCCCAAGTGGGTACCAAGACCAGCAAGTGTCCCTTGCATGTCCATCTTCCCCTTTCTCACAGGAAGGGCAGGTGGATGGGAAGTCAGGCTGTTTTAACTTAGCTGTTTCCCTAGCAGCAAACTCAGCAGGTGTCAGCAACTATTTGTTCAATGAACAGATGAACCTCACTTGGGTTTCAAGCCCAGCTGGGCAGTTTAGCAGCTGTGTGGCCCTGAGAAAACTGCTTTCTTCTCTGAGTTTTCCCTTTGTCATCCATCAAGAGAGGACGGTGAAACCTACTAGTGTTTATTCAGTATTTCAATCTTGTAAAAAAAAAAAAAAAAAGCGCTTTTTTAAATGTAAAATAAACATAGATAAAGAAAATCACCAAGACAAATGTATGGTTTAAAGAGTTATAAAGCAAATATCTTTGTAACCACTGCCCAATTTAAGATATAAAACTTTGCAAGCACCCTCCCCAAGTTTCCCTTCCCAATCTTAGCCCCCTTACTCCCTCCACCGTGAACTAGTAACATGACTTTTATAGTAATCACTTTCTGGCAATACTTTGTTTTATCACCTAAGTGTGTATTTCTAGATACTATTGCTTAGACTTGCCCACAAAGGAAAAGATACATCCTTGTAGTCCCAGCTACTCAGGAGGCTGAGATAGGAGAATTACCTGAGCCTAGAGAGGTTGAGGGTGCAGCGAGCTGTGATTGTGCCACTGCACTCTAGCAGAGGCAACAGGGTGAGATCCTGTCTCAAAAAAGAGATTTTTTTTCTTTTGAGACAGAGTCTCGCTCTGTTGCCCAGGCTGCAGTGCAGAGGTGCGATCTCGGCTCATTGCAAGCCCTGCCTCCCGGGTTCATGCCATTCTCCTGCCTCAGCCTCCCAAGTAGCTGGGACTAAAGGCATCCGCCACCACACCCAGCTAATTTTTTGTATTTTTACTAGAGACGGGGTTTCACTGTGTTAGCCAGGATGGTCTCAATCCCCTGACCTCGTGATCTGCCCACCTCAGCCTCCCAAAGTGCTGGGATTACAGGCGGGAGCCACCGTGCCCAGCCAAGAGATATATCTTTAAAGCCTCTTTTATTTATTTATTATTTATTTCACTTTTTTTTCTTTTTAAAGAAATGGAGTCTCGCTTTGTCATCAAGGCTGGAGTGCAGGGGTGCCATCACAGATCATTGCAGCCTTGGACTCCTCAACTCAAGTGATCCTCATGCCCCAGCCTCCTCGGTAGCTGGGACTACAGGTGCATGCCATCATTCATGCGTTGCTTAAGGTCTCTTTTAGTCTATAAGTTTCCCCCTATCCTTTCTTTTCCTTATCAGTTATCTGTTTAGCCAGTAGAGTTTCCCACCATCTGCATTTTGCTGACTGCATCGTCCCCATGCAGGTCTATGTGTTCCTCTGTCCTCTGTGCTTCCTGCAACTTGGCACCTGGACTCAGAGGCTTGATCAGACTTGGGGCCAGTCCCTTTGGCCACATTCTCAGTAGGCTTGTGTTTCATCCGGAAGCACATTATGTTGGATCATCCTCCCTTTATGTTGGCAACTGTTGATGCTCGTCATGGGTAAGTCCGTTAATTCATCGGGGATAGCAAAGTGATAGCATTCCAGTCCTATCTTTTCTTTTTCATGTATGAGGAGAAATACTTTTAGAAAGTGACACTCCCCCTCACTTACTCTGTTACTCGGTGGTACAATTCATATAGGAAAGGCAGAATAAATGCTTGATTCTATTTACCAATGTTCAAGAGAATTAATTAGTTCTTTGTCATTATTTGAAAGAGACCAATAAGATTTCTTTCAATATCATTATAAGCTCTAGGATTTAACCATATTTGATGGATTACAATCAGTTATAAGAATTATTCTTTTTTGGCTGGGTGCAGTGGCTCATGCCTGTACTTCTAGCACTTAGGGAGGCTGAAGCAGGAGGCTCACTTGAACCCAGGAGTTCAAGATCAGCCTGGACAACACAGTGAAACCTCGTCTCTGCAAAAAATACAAAAATTAGCTGGGCACACTGGTGTGTGCCTGTAGTCTCAGCTACTCAGGAGGCTGAGGTGGGAGGATTGATTGAGCCCAGGAGGTCGAGATTGCAATGAGCTGTGATGGTGCCATTGAGCCTGGGTGAGAGAGCGAGACCCTGTCTCAGAACAACAACATGAAGCTGGGGCATGAGGATCACTTGAGTTCAGGAGTTCAAGGCTACAGTGATCTGTGATGGCACCCCTGCACTCCAGCCTGGGTGACAAAGCGAGACTCCATTTCTTTAAAAAAAAAAAAAAAAGTGAAATAAATAAGAGAGAGCGAGACCCTGTCTCAAAACAACAACAACAAAGAGAACAAAGAGTTCTTCTTTTTTTATTGACTTTTTTTTTTTTTTTTTTTGATAGAATCTGGCTCCGTTACCCAGGCTGGCTGGAGTGCAGTGGCACCATCTTGACTGACTGCAGCCTCCACCTCCCGGGTTCAAGCGATCCTCATGCCCCAGTCCCCCGAGTAGCTGGGATTACAGGCACACGCCACAATGCCCAGCCAACTTTGGTATTTTTAATATAGATGGGGTTTCACCATGTTGGCCAGGCTAGTCTCAAACTCCTGGTCTCAAGTTATCTGCCTGCCTTGGCCTCCCAAAGTGCTGGGATTACAGCCATGAGCCACCACACCCCGCCAAGAATTCTTTTTTTAAAAAAGTTTTTTAAAAATTAATTTAAGCCACAGTTTCTATAAGAATTACTCTTTTTGAAACCCAAATGGTCCCATTCTTGCCAGTGAGAGCCTCTTTAGGTTGGCTCTTGAGTCCTTTCACTATAACCCTAGTCGTCTCTGAGACAGTCATCTCTGATGCCATGCTTTCTGTATGACAGGATGTACCAAATTCATCTGCATTCATAATGTTCTGCTCCAGACCTGGAATCAGCTTTTTCTCCAGGAAGTCCTTTTATTTTTATATATTTTTTGAGATGGGGTCTCACTGTGTCACCCAAGCTGGAATGCAGTGGTGCCATTCATGATGGCTCATTGCAGCCTTGACCTCCTGGGCTCAATTGATCTTCCCGCCTCAGCCTCCTGAGTAGCTGGGACTACAGGCATGCACCAATATGCCCAGCTAATTTTTGTATTTTCTGTAGAGTGGGGGTTTCTCCATGTTGCCCAGGCTGGTCTTGAACTCCTGGGCTCAAGCAATCCACCTGCCTTGGCCTCCTAAAGTGCTGGGATTACAGGGGTGAGCCACTGTGCCTGGCCCCTTTTTATTTTTAAATGGAAAATAGGGGTTTCATGACCACTGTCTGGATGCTAGGGATGCAAATGGCTACTGATTTGGTTATTAGGAAATGTATTTTATCACACACACACACACACCTTTCAGCCAGAAACCAGGAGGATAGCACCCTGAGTTCATACTAATAATTCCAATTCACACTTAGGTTTTTCACTTAATCTTTTCTATGTTACATCTCTCCTTTCTTCCATATTGAGAATCAGACCCTCAATAATACAGGAGATGATAGAATTAAAACAATCTGTAATTACTTATTTTCTTTATCCCACATCACACATGCAATGGTCTCAAGATGACAGCAGTAATAGCATCAAGATAATTACTGGAAACAGTTTAAAACATTTTTTTTTTTTTAATGTGCTCTTCCCATTATTCCTATTTCAAAAGTGGTCTTGTAGGGCAGTGGTCCCCAACCTTTTTGGCATCAAGGACCAGTTTTGTGGAAGACAGTTTTTCCATGGATCGGGGTAGGGGATGGTTTTGGGATGATTCAAGCGCATTGCATTTATTATGCTCTTTATTTCTATTATTATCACATTGTAATAGATAATGAAATAATTATACAACTCTCCATAATGTAGAATCAGTGGGAGCCCTCGCTTGTTTTCTTGTAACTAGATGGTTCCATCTGGGGATGATGGGAGACAGTGATAGATCATCGGGCATTAGATTCTCACAAGGAGCCTGCAACCTAGATCCCTTGCATGCATGGTTCACAATAGGGTTCACACTCCTGTGAGAATCTAATTTGCTGCCACTGATTTGACGAGATGTGCAGCTCAGGCGGTAATGAGAAATGGGGATCAGCTGTAAATACAGATGAAGCTTCACTTGCTTGCCTGCTGCTCACCTCCTGCTGTGCAGCGTGGTTCCTAACAGGCCACAGACCAGTACCAGTCCATGGCCAGGGGGTTGGGGACCGCTGTTGTAGGAGGTGGAGCAAGATGGCTGAATAGAAGTCTCCATCTCCCCATCCCCCACAGGAACATAAAATTTAACAACTATCTATACACACAAAAGCACCTTCATCATAAGAACCAAAAAGTGGGCGAGCACTCACAGTACCTGGTTTTAACTTCATACTGGTGAAAGAGGCAAAGAAGAGGGTAGGGAAGACAGTCTTGAGTTGCTGATGCCACCTGTCCCCATGCCATGGCAGTGGCTGTGTGGCGTGGAGAGAGAATCTCTGTGCTTGGAAGAGGGAGAGCGCAGCTATTGTGAGACATTGCATTGAATTTGATGCTGTTTTGTCACAATGAAAGTAAAATTGAACTGAATTCAGCTGACGGCTGATGATGGCGAGAATATTTAGACCAGCCCTAGCCAGAGGAGAATTGCCCAAGGGAGTTGCCTAACCCAGTGTATGGAACTTGAGTTTCAGCAAACCTCACCACCATGGGGGTAAAGTGCTCTGGGCTGTAAATAAACTTGAATGGCAGTCAAGGTCACAAGGACTGCAGTTCCTAGGCAAGTCCTAGTGCTGAGCTGGGCTCAGAATCAGTGGACATGGAGGGCACATGACCTACTGAGACACCAGCTGGGGCAGCTAAGGGAGTACTTGCACCACCCCTCCCCCAGCTCTAGGCAGCACAGCTTGCAACTCCAAAAGAGACTTCTTCCTTCCACTTGAGTTGCGGAGATGGAAGGGTAAAGAGGACTTTGTCTTGCTTCTTGGATGCCGGCTCAGCCACAGTAGGATAGGGTACCAGTTAGGGTAATGAGGTCCCCATTCCAGGGCCTATCTCTCAGATGATATTTCTAGACACACCCTAGGCTAGAAGGGAGTCTACTGCTTTGAAGGGAAGGACTCAGTCCTAGCAGGATTCATTACCTGCTGATTAAAGAGTCCTGGAACCTTGAAAACCCAGCAGCGATACCTTGGTACCTATCATGGGCCTTGGGTGAGACTCTGAGACATGCTGGCTTCAGGTGAGACCCTGCATATTTCCAGCTGTGGTGGCTATGGTGAGAACCACAGCGAGAACTCCTGCTTGAGTAAAGCAGAGGAAAAAGTAAAGGGGACTTTGTCTTACACCTTAGATACTAGCTCAGCCACAGTGGACTAGAGCATAAAGAGGGTTCTTGGCGTCCCTGGTTTCAGGCCTTGCCTTTTAGATGCCATTTCTGGACCTGATTTGGGTGGGAGGGAAACCCACTGCCCTGAAGGATGAGTCCCGGGCCTGGCAACATTCACTACAATGTAGTGAATGTTGGGGAGGGAAGTGTGGGAAGGATTACATCTTGTGGTTTGAGTGCCAGTTCAGGTGCAGTAGAATAGAACACCAGGTAGATTTCTAAGCTTTTTGACTCCAGCCTCTCGTTCCCAGACAGCATCTCTGCACCTGCTTGGGGCTTGGGGGAACTGGCTGCCTCGAAGGGAAGAACATAAGCCTGGCTGACTTTGCCACCTCCTGATTGTAGAACCCTAGGGCCTTGAGCAAACATAGGCAGTAGCCAGGTAGTGGTTACAGCAGGCCTTGGGCAAGACCTAATGCTCTACTGGCTTCAGATCTGACCCAGCACAGTCCCAGCGATGGCGACAACAGGTGTGCTTGTGTCACTCTTCCCCCAGCTCTAGGCAGCTCAGCACACAGAGAGAAAGTCTCCATTTGTTTGGGAGAAAGTAAGGGAAGAGGACAAGAATCTCTGCCTAGTAATTCAGAGAATTCTTCTGGATCTTATCCAAGGCTACCAAAGTAGTACCTCTACAACTCTGCAAGAACCACAGCATTACTGGGCTTGGGGTGTCCCTTGGTGCAGATACATTTGCAGTGACCAAACACTTAGATCACAACACTCAAGTCCCTTTGAATACATGGAAAGCCTTGTCCTTCCACAATACTTGTCCTTCACAGTCTGGGCTTGCTTGTACCTGTCCACAAGAAAGGCAAGTACAAACAAACCCAGACTGTGAAGAGTACAACAGATACCTAACTCTTAAATGCACAGTCACTGACAAACATCCACAAGCATAAAGACCATCCGGGAAAACATGGCATCACCAAACAAACTAAATAAGGCAGTGGGGACCAATCCTGGAGAGACAGAGATATGTGACCTTTCAGACAGAATTCAAAATAGCTGTTTTGAGGAAACTCAAAGAAATGCAAGAAAAACCAGGGAAGGAATTCAGAATTCTATCAGATAAATTTAATAAACAGATTGAAATAATTAAAAAGAATCAGGCAGAAAGTCTAGAGTTGAAAAATGCAATTGACATGCTGAAGAATGCACCAGAGTCCCTTAATACCTGAATTGATCACGCAGAAGAAAGAATTAGTGAGCTTGAAGACAGGCTATTTGAAAATGCACAGTCAGAGGTGACAAAAGAAAAAAGAATTAAAAAAGAATAAGGCATATCTACAAGATCTAGAAAATGCCTCAAAAGGGCAAATCTAAGAGTTACTCAGCTTAAAGAGGAGGTAGATAAAGAGATAGGGGTAGAAAGTTTATTCAAAAGGATAATAACAGATAACTTCCCAAACCTAGAAAAAGATACCAATATCTAAGTATGAGAAGGTTATAGAATACCAAGCAGATTTAACCCAAAGACTACCTCAAGGCACTTAATAATCAAACTCCCGAAGGTCAAGGATAAAGGACCCTAAAAGCAGCAAGAGAAAAGAAAGAAATAACAAAAAATTGAGTTCCAATATGTCTGACCACACACTTTTCAGTGGAAACCTTACAGGACTGGAGAGCGTGGCATGACATGTTTAAAGTGCTGAAGAAAATGAGCTTTTACCCTAGAATATCATACCAGATGAAAATATCCTTCAAACATGAAAGAGAAATATTTTCCCAGACAAACAAAAGCTGAGGAATTTCATCAACACCAGGCCTGTTCTACAAGAAATGCTAAAGGAAATACTTCAATCAGAAAGTAAAGGACATTAATGAGCAATAAGAACTCATTTGAAGGTACAAGACTCACTGGTAATAGTAAATACACAGAAAACCAGAATGTTATAACACTATAACTGTAGTGTGTTATACTGCTGTTAAGTAGAAAGACTGAGAGATGAACCAGTAAAAACAATGACTACAAAAGCTTTTCAAGACATAGGCAGTACAGTAAAACATAAATTGAAACAAAAAGTTGAAAGCAGGGGAATGAAGTGTAAAGTCTTTATTAGTTTTCTTTTTGCTTATTAGTTTATGCAAGCACTATGAAATTGCTATCAGCTTAAAACTGATAGCAGTTATGAAATGCTTAAAATGATGGGTTGTAAGATAGTATTTGCAAGCCTCTTGGTAACCTCAAATCAAAAGCATACAATGGATACACAAAAAATGAAAAGCAAGAAATTAAATCATACTACCAGAAAAAAACACCTTCACTAAAAGGAAGACAAAAAAAAAAAAAAAAAAAAAAAAAAAAAAAAAAAAAAAAAAGAAGAAAAAAGACACAAAAAAAAAAGAAAAGAAGGAAGAAAAGACCACAGAACAAAAATAACAAAATAGCAGAAATAAGTCCTTACTTATCAATAACATTAAATATAAATGGACTAAATTCTCTAATCAAAAGACGTAGAGTGGCTGAATGAATTAAAAAAAATAAGACCCAGTGATCTGTTGCCTACAAGAAACATACATCACAGACTGAAAATAAAGGGATGGAAAATAATATTCCATGCCTCTTAAACCAAAAAAAGAGCAGGAGTCACTATACTTATATCAGACAAAATAGATTTCAAGACAAAAACTATAAGAAGAGACAAATAAGGTCACCATATAATGATAAATGAGTTAATGCAGTAAGAGTATATAACAATTGTAAATATATATGTACCCAACATTGGAGCACCCAGATATATAAACCAAATACTATTTGAGCTAAAGAGAGAGATAGACTCCAATTCAATAATAGCTGGAGACTTCAACATCCCACTTTTAGCACTGGACAGATCTTCCAGACAGAAAAATCAACAAAGAAACATTGAACTTAATCTGTACTGTAGACCAAATGGACTTAATAGATATTTACAGAACATTTCATCCAGTGGCTGCAGAATAGGTATTCTTTTCCTCAGCACATGGATCATTCTTGATGATATACCATATGTGAGATCACAGAACAAATCTTAAAACCTTCAAAAAAGTTGAAAAATATATCAAGCATCTTTTTGACCACAATGAACTAAAACTAGAAATCAATAACAAGAGGAATTTTGGAAACTATACAAACACATGGAAATTAAACAATATGCTCCTGAATGACCAGTGGGTCAATGATGAAATTAAGGAGGAAATAAAAAAATTTCTTGAAACAAATGATAATGGAAACATAACATACCAAAACCTATGGGATACAGCGAAAGCAGTACTAAGAGAGAAAGTTATAGTTATAAGCACCTACATCAAAAAAGAAGAAAAACTTCAAATAAGCAATTTAATGATACATCTTAAAGAACTGGAAAAGCAAAAGCAAACCAAACCTAAAATTAGTAGAAGACAAGAAATAATAACGATCAGAACAGAAATAAAGGAAGTTGAAACAAACAAAAAACAATTCAAAAGATAAACAAGGTTTTTTTGAAAGATAAAATTGACAAACCTTTAGACACACAATTGAAGAATAAAAGGGAGAAGACAAAAAAATAAAATCAGAGATGAGAAAGGAGATGTTACAACTGATACTGCAGAAATTCAAAGGATAGTTAATGGCTAGTATGAGCAAATATATGCTAATAAATTGGAAAATCTAGAAGAAATGGATAAATTTCTAGATACATACAATCTACCAAGATTCAATCACGAGGATCCAAAACGTGGCCGGTTGCGGTGGCTCAAGCCTGTAATCCCAGCACTTTGGGAAGCCGAGGTGGGAGGATCATGAGGTCAGGAGACTGAGACCATCCTGGCTAACACAGTGAAACCCTGTCTCTACTAAAAATGCAAAAAATTAGCCAGGCGTGGTGGCAGGGCATCTGTAGTCCCAGCTACTTGGGAGGCTGAGGCAGGAGAATGGTGTGAACCCAGGAGGCGGAGCTTGCAGTGAGCTGATATGGGGCCACTGCACTCCAGCCTGGGTAACAGAGAGAGACTCCGTCTCAAAACAAACAAACAAACAAACAAACAAACAAACAAAACCTGACTGGACCAGTAACAAGTAATGAAATAGAAACTGTAGTAAAAAGTCTCCCAGCACAGAAAATCTTGGGACCAGATGGCTTCACTGCTGCATTCTACAAAACATTTAAAGAACTAATACCAATCCTACTCAAACTGTTCCAAAAAATAGAGAAGGGAGGAATACTTCCAAACTTATTCTATGTGGCCAGAATTGCCCTGATAGCAAAACCAGATGAAGACACATCAAAACAAACAAACAACAGCAACAAACAAAAACTACAGGCCAATATCCCTGATGAATTTTAATGCAAAAATCCTCAACAAAATATTAGCAACCAAAATTGAGCAACACATTAAAAAGATCATTCCTTATGACTAAGTGGGATTTATCCCAGTGATGCAAAGATGGTTCAACATATGCAAGTAAATCAATGTGGTACATTGTATCACAGAATGAAGGACAAAAATCATAAGATCATTTCAATTGATGCTGAAAAAGCATTTGATAAAATTCAACAGCCCTTCATGATAAAAACCCTCAAAAAACGTGGATATAGAAGGACATACCTCAACATAATAAAATCTGTATACAACAGACCCATAGCTAGTACCATACTGAATGGGGAAAAACTGAAAGCCTTTCCTCTAGGAGTTGAAGCACAACAAGGATGGCCACTTTCATCACTGTTATTCAACATAGTACTGGAAATCCTATCTAGAACAATCAGACAGGAGAAAGAAAGAAAAGGCATCCAAATTGGAAAGAAATAATTCAAATTATCTTTGTTTTCAGATTATATAATCTTTATATTTGAAAAAATCTAATGACTCCACCAAAAAATCTATTCGAACTGATAAACAAATTCAATAAAGCTGCAGGATGCAAAAACACATACGAAAGTCAGTAGCATTTCTATTTGCAAACAGTGAACAATCTGAAAAAGAATTCAATAAATTAATCTCATTTACAATAGCTACAAATAAAACAAAATACCTGGGAATTAACTTAACCAAAGAAGTGAAAGATCTCTGCAATTAAAATGATAAAATACTGATGCAAGAAACAGAAGAGGACACAAGGAAATGGAAAGATATTTCATATTCATGGATTGGGAGAATCAATATTGTTAAAATGTCCATACTACGCAAAGGAATCTACAGATTCAATGCAATCCCTATCAAAATACCAATGACATTCTTCACAGAAGTAGCATAAACAATCCTAAAATTTATATGGAACCACAAAAGACCCAGAATAGCCAAAGTGATCCTGAGCAAAAAGAACAAAACTGGAAGAATCACATTACCTGACTTCAAATTATATTACATAGCTATAGGAACCAAAACAGCATAGTACTGGCATAAAAACAGACACATATACTAGTGGAGCAGAATAGAGAACCCCTGAGTGAATCCATATATCTAGAGAGAACTCATTTTTGGCAAAGGTACCAATAACATACATTGGGGAAAGGACAGTCTCTTCAATAAATGGTGCCGGGAAAAGTGGATATCCACATGCAGGAGAATGAAACTAGACTCCTGTCTTTCACCATATAGCAAAATCAAATCCACATTGATTAAAGACTTAAATCTAAGACCTCAAACTATGAAACCACAAAAAGAAAACATTGAGGAAACTCTCAGGACACTGGAGTGGTAAAAGATTTCTCAAGTAATAATAACCCACAAGCACAGGCAACTAAAGCAAAAATGGACAAATGGGATCACATCAAGTTAAAAAATCTTCTACACAGCAAAGAAAACAACAAAGTGAAGACACAGCCCATAGAATGGGAGAAAATATTTGCAAACTACCCATCTCACAAGGGATTAATAACTGGATATATAAGGAGCTCAAATAATTCTATAGGAAAAAATCTAATAATTCTATTAAAAATGGGCAAAATATCTGAATAGACATTTCCCAAATGAAGACATATAAATAGCAAACAAGTATATGAAAAGCTGCTCAAGGTCATTGATCATCAGAGAAATGCCAATCAAAACTACAATGAGATATCATCTCACCCCAGTTAAAATGACTTTTATCCAAAGACAGGCAATAACAAATGCTGGTGAGGATGTGGAGAAAAGGGAACCCTTGTACACTGCTGGTGGGAATGTAAATTAGTACAACCACTATGGAGAACAAGTTGGAGGTTCCTCAAAAAACTAAAAATAGAGCTACCATACAATCCAGCAATCCCACTGCTGGGTGTATACCCAAAATAAAGGAAATCAGTATATGGAAGAGATGTTTGCACTCTCATGTTTACTGCAGCACTATTCACAATAGTCAAGATTTGGAAGCAACTTATGTATCCATCAACAGATGAGTGGATAAAGAAAATGTGGTGCATGTACACAATGGAATACTATTCAGCCATAAAAAGAATGGTATCCTGTCATTTGCAACAACATGGATGGAACTGGAGGTCATTATGTTAAGTGAAATAAGCTAGGCACAGAAAGACAAACTTCCAGCCGGGCTCCGTGGCTTATGTCTGTAATCCCAGCACTTTGGAAGGCTGTGGCGGGTGGATCATTTGAGGTCAGGAGTTTAAGACCAGCCTGGGCAACATGGTGAAACCCCGTCTCTACTAAAAATAAAAAACTATTAGTTGGATGCAGTGGCACATGCCTGTAATCCCAGCATCTCTGGAGGCTAAGGCAGGAGAATTGCTTGAGCCTGGGAGGCGGAGGTTGCAGTGAGCCAAGATTGTGCCATTGCTCCAGCCTGGCAACAGAGTGAGAGACTCTGCCTCAAAAAAAAAAAAAAAAAAAAAA